>NC_047047.1:30199792-30310369 GCF_011762595.2 Tursiops truncatus
AATATGTATGAAGGGGTAGAGATTCCTATCTACTATTTTTTAAGCACATGAATCAGGTTATCTCCAGGTTTCTGGGTTATGATGTGACCTACAGAACATCCAAGTTCAGAAAGTAATGACATGCCAGTGAGAGAATCCTTTGAACCCATACTGTTCTTTCCCCTTCCGGGACCACTAAATCACTACAACTATATCTTGCTGTATATAATATTTACCCATGTGAATGACAAATGTATATGGTTATTCATTACAACTTTATTTGTAATAGCAAAGATTAAAACAACCCAACTCATCATCAATAGGGAACTGATCAAATAAAGTATGGTATATCCATACAGTGGAGTACTATGCAGCTATGAAAGAGAATGAAAATGTACTCTATGTACTATGAGGAAAGAACGTTCAGATATACTGTTAAGTAAAGAAAAGCCAGATACCAAACTGTGCATATAACATGCTACATCTTTGGGTAAAAGTGGAGGAAAAATAATTATCTAAAGGCATGTTTTCTTGTATAACATAAAGAAAGCTTGGAATGATACATAAGAAACTAGTAACAGTGGCTGGGCAGAAAGGAGTCAGGGGCTAGTCGAACAGGGACAAGGAAAGGGGGGGAGTTTTTACTGAATAATTTGTTACACTTTTTCGTCCTTCAACCATTCAAAAAGTTAGATGCATTTTTTAGAAACAAGGAAAATGCCCATCAGTGGTATTGCTATACTAACAAGCATGCTGACAGCTGGAGAGAACCACCAACAGGTCTTGCAGTGTGGCAGAATGTGGCAGAAGCACAAGAGTCCCTAAAATTTTGGAAATTAATACTTCACTGAAACCTTGGTTTAGGCTTTATCCTAGAGGCTAGCAGATTCTGTGAATGTGAGAAACAGCCAAGATTCAGAGTTTTTGCTTCAGCCCACCACCTCCTTCAAGTCTTCACAGGCCATTCCAGTCCACAGTGCTTCCTCCATTTTCTGAGTGCGTACTAGTTTATCCTATTCATTGGGAAATTCACTGTTCTGCCTGCCTTTTTTGGTATTTGTGACTTAACCTTTCATTGCCAACTCCTTAGAAAGATGGGGCCGCAACTTAACCATTGCTGGGTTGCCTTGGTGCCTTCCCCTCCCATCGGCTTAATGCACGCTTGCCGCGTGGTTGGTGTCGTCTGTTCCACTAGACTTGAAGCTTCTCGGGGCAGAGTCCATCTCTGCTATGTCTCTGCACCTTCAGTAGTGCTCAGGGTCCTGGGGTTTTAGGTACATGTCCACTGCCCGTCCCCACGGCAACCTGGAGAAGAGGTCCTGGGAGGCTGAGAGGCTATCCTCCAGCTGAACTGGAAGACAACTGGAAAGCTCAGTTTGCCCCTTTTTCCCTCTTAAAAATTTCACCGTATTAACAAAGGTTGGGATCGAAAGAAGAAAACTGCTTCAGAAAGCTCAAATACAGGCCAGTATACCTGATATTGACCAAGGCAGTCAATTCACACCCTTCACATCAAGACTTCAGGAGGTTCCCCCAAGGCAGATCCAACAAGTGGTTCTGAGCTCTCACCTCACCTGCTTCTGAGCCTCCTTCCTCTTCTGGCTCTTGAGGTTGTCCTAGACTCTCCAAGGTCCCCTAAGCCCTGGCAAGCTAGAGAAGTCCAGCATTCACTCCTGAGCTAGAAAGAGGGAGCGGTACAAGAGGCTTACTATTTTACAAGACTTCCGCTTGCTCTGAAAACCTGCCCACATGGAATGGCCACCAGCAAAGAGCCACATTAGAGGTTTGCTCCTCCAACTACTACATGAGGAGAAAAAAACAAAAACAGAATTTGTGTATAAAAGGTACTTGTTCACCTTGGATAATATTCTTCACCAAGAGCCATGAAAATAGATCATGTTATTAGAAACACCATGAGAATGTATGATTAGTCACATATAGTTATTCTCACTACAAAGTTTACAGACTGTCAAGTTTTAAAACAAGTTCAAAAATAAAATTAGATTTAGACATTTTTCAGCCTGCTCATTGCAAAGACTACATGATTCAGAACAGTGTCATATTAGTCCTTTTATGATGTGGGTTTATCTACAGATATGAGTATGTAAATTTTTAAGGAAGTTTGTCTACTGATAAAAATAATAAAGTCATCTTTCCATGCGTCGTCATTCCTAGTTACTCAGGGAGTCTAGCCCAGAAAGTACAATATTCACTACCCAAATGTGGGTTTCCAAAGAACACTCCCAGTTGTGAAACTTGAAATAAGCCATTTGACTACTTCAAGTTTAGGCTAAAACACGTTCATTCAGTGTTTTCTGACCTAGTTTTATGGAAATAGGAGCACAGTGCTTTCTGGATTCTCGTAGAGAGTCAAAGCCAACTTGTATCTTTCGCAGTGCCTGCCTCACCGCTCCAGCCTGATGCCTGCCCTGCCCGCCTGCCGCCTACCTGCAGCACATCCCCGGGGTTGGTGCCTGGGCCACCCCCACGGGAGGGATGAGGTATGTGAAGCAGGCTCAGTTCCATGATATGATAGTGAAATTCAATTCCTGAACCAGACAAAAAAGCAAACAGACCCCTCTGTAGCAGCTCCCACTGAGGGGCCTCAAGCCTGAGACACAGCCCGCCCCCCTCTACCCCACGCCGGGATCCGGAATCCTTCAGCCAGCCGTGAGCACCCATGGAGTGCCCAGGTCCCAAACAAGTAGAACAAGCTCCTGTCTCAGCTCTCTGTCCTCAGTCCCGACCACGCCTGTGCCCAGGGCTCTGGCCTTCTAGAAGGAGCCTGCTGTCCCACTGTGAACCAGGCCTAACCCCTCTTTCAGGAACTAGCAGGGGTTTTGCTACATTTCCTCAACAGGAAGTCACCTGGTACCCACATCTGACCCCTACTTGGAGCCCCTCTCATCACATATTCAGACAGAGCTCCCCCTGTTGTCAAGAGCTGCCTCCCAGCTCCCCACTGGCAGCAGAGAAGGGTAGTCAAGTCCTGGCTCCCTCCTGCCCCAACTGCCTCGTCTCTTCACACTGATCCAATGGACTTTGACAAACCTCACCTGCTGATTCTTCAGAAATATCACTCTCCTTACTCTGCATGCGCTGATATACCTTTGGTCTCCGGTAGCACACAGAAACCAATCTTTGAGCTACAGTGAGTGACGCTCAGAATCAAGTGCGGCCTATGATAATTAAACTAGATACGAACTAGAGCTTCTCTTCAGTAAGCTTTTTATTGTTTTTTTCTTTTTAGTATCTCAAATTTTATTTATTTTTGTTTTTAATTATTTTTATATTCTGAATCTGTCAGTCACTATACAACCAAATATTAGTGTAGTGATTAAGGGTAAAGGTTTGGGGTCCTGGCCTTGCCACTTATTTCCTGTGTAGCCTTGAGCTACTTAACTCCATGTAGCATCCGTTTCCTTGGCAGTAGAGGGACGATGACAATGCCTCCTGCCAGGGCTGTCATTGAGCATTAACTGAGATAGGGTATGGAAGCCCCGGACCAGGGTCTGACATGAAGTGCTCTGTATGTGGCAGCAGTCATTCTTCCAACTCTAGCTTCCTTTGAGGAAGGATAATTGCTGGGAGCAAACACAGATAATTATAACCCTATCATATTCCTTTCAAAATCAATAGGGAACTCAAGAGTATCTCACAGGGTAAATAGAGGCTATCTGGTAAAATCCAAATTCACTAAACTCTCCCTTAAAGAAAACTGACATCTTTTGTCATTAAAAGATTTAATGGAAAATCTAACCCATTTTCTATGGAAATAAAGATCTTGCTTATGCTAAAGGTATTATTTTTTTACGTTTAAAAATCAGCAAGGACTTTATAATGCTAACCCAGGCTAAAGGAAAGACTCCTTTGGAGCCACCCCCATCGTGTAGAGGCAGGGCTAGAAGGGACTCCAAGGTTGAGGGGGAAGCATCTGAAGCACACCGAGATCTCTGCCTACATCTCTCTACTGTGATGGCCAAAAGAAAATAAAAATTGGGGCAAATATGTATTGACCTTGTTAATCCAAGCACATCTCTGGATGTGTTATCCATACCCAGAGAACCTAAAATATCTCACGTACAATAGCAAGAAGAAAGGAGAGCATGTCTAAGAACAAACTTAAAAGAGTTTGGGGGGCTTCCCTGGTGGCGCAGTGGTTGAGAGTCCGCCTGCCGATGCAGGGGACACGGGTTTGTGCCCCGGTCCGGGAGGATCCCACGTGCCGCGGAGCGGCTGGGCCCATGAGCCATGGCCGCTGAGCCTGCGCGTCCGGAGCCTGTGCTCCGCAACGGGAGAGGCCACAACAGTGAGAGGCCTGCGTACCGCAAAAAAAAAAAAAGAGTTTGGGAAGGATCTCTGGGAAGAAAACTATAAAACTTTGCAGAGAGACATAAGAAAATCTGAATAAATGGAAAAAACCAGCACTTTCCTAGATATGAACCCTCAAAGTAAAAATGTCAATGCTACCCAAGTTTGTCTACAAATTTAACATAATACCAAGAGAAAAAAATCCCAACTGTAATCTTTTTAATGCTGGGAAATTAGTCTAAACCTCACCTAGAAGCATAACTGTGTGAGAGACCTCCAAAATTTTTGAAAAAGAAGAATGAAGAGGATTGTTTGGTACCAGTTATTAAATTGTATTATAAAGCTGCAGTAATTAAAAACAGAATATACTAATACAGGAAAAGATGGACAAGTCACAGGAAGAGAAGAAAAAATTCCCAGGAACAGACTTTAGGAATAGATATGAATTTAGCATATAACGGAGCTAACACTGCAAATCCTTGGAGATAGCCCAGATTATTCAGAAAATGGCAGGGGAGTGGGGAGATTAACATCAAAATAAATTCCAAATATATTAAAGATTTAAAGTATATTTGGATACCTCAGAGTTCTGTTGTTAGTTTTCCTTCACTCTTGTCAGCCATGAAGTACGGAAAATTAATATGCAAGTGAAGGAGGTCATCAGTGAAGTGGGCTCTGGGCTGTTGGAGGCGCCACCCCAACCCGAGCTTTGGCACTGATGGACGGCACCGGGGCTCACCAGTGCGCTCTCAGACAATTCTGAAGTCTGCTCTTTATACCTCTGCCTCCAGACTCAAGATTTTTTTTTTTTTTTTTTGCCACGCCACGTGGCATGCGGGATCTTAGTTCTCTGACCAGGGATCAAACCCGCACCCCCTGCAGTGGAAGCACTAAGTCTTAACCACTAGACCGCCAGGGAAGTCCCCAGACTCAAGCTTCTTTGACTTTATTCATACCTCTCTCTCTCTCTCAGGCCAGCAGATTTGTAAATTGGGAGAAAGATGCAACAAAAAAAGTAAGATTACAGGTAGAGACTATGCTACCTGCAGACAGTGCTCCTGAATTTACTCTGTCGTCCCTAAAGTTCTTCCTGACTTGGATGCAGTCAAGACCAGGAATGGTATGAAATCAGGTGTGTGTCTGTCTGTCTTTGTCTGTATTGTGAGGGAGACACTGTTATCAGATATTGCTCTTCTTTATTGAAGATCTAACTGAACTCTCTCCGTCAGACTTTCACAGTGAAGTGTATGACAAAAAAGAATCAGGTTGGGGCACAGTAAACAGTATGGCAGCCAGTTAAGAGGGTAGATAAGTAATTAGGTTCGCAGGTGGAAATCTTGAAATATATGCTTGGCTCTTTCATTCATTTATTCCTCTAGCATTTCTCAAAGGATTACTACATACTGCCACTTTCCTAGGTGCTGGGGATACGATGTTGAGTAAGACCAAGTCCCTGCCTTGAAGGTAAAAGTTTAAAGGTTAAAGTTTAGCTGAAGTGATTAAACACGGAAACAAATTATTGCAGAATTATTTATATGAGCTACCTTCAGACCATGACAAATATCCGTTCCTACTGAAAGTTCTAGAATGGGCTCCCCTTTGCCCTCTACCAAACATATTCTTTCTTTTCCCTCATCCACATCTTGTTTGACTTAACTTCTCCATAAAGGTTTTCAAGCTTTCATAGCCTATCAGAAGCTTTTTTCCCTTTCCAAATAGATCACATTCATTCATTCGTTTATTTGCGTGCTGCAGACCTGCTATGTATTTAAATATTCTGCTTCTTTCATTACCAAATAATGGAAATGACCAAGTCTTATATTTCGTGTTAACCCACTGGAGCCTAGAAATAATAATGCACCTGCAGATGCTGACCTAAGAGGAGAATCTGATCTCTTTGGTAATTCATGTCCCTTCTCTTTGAGGAAAGCCCTACTTAACGAACATGATACACTGGACCTCACTGAGTACTAGTTTTCATTAAAATTGGGCCCAAGATTATTTCCAAAGAAGAAAAAAAGAGTTGCATAAACAATACCTATTTCCTCTCCTACCTTTGTGTGGACACAGATTTAGCCCATTAAATAGCTTTGTAAATCCTATAGGATAACTGGAAGTTGCATAAAAATAACTTCAGATATGGGTATGTATGAGCTGTGTAGTGATTTAAAAAAAAAGGATATTTAGTATAGACTAAGAAGAAACAAATCTTAATGGGTCAAAAAATTACTCCCTAAAAGTGATTACAGGTCACAGAGATCATAACCTTCTCCAGATTTTGGGTTGAGAACAAAGCCTTACTGGGTTAAACAAAAAATCCAGGGGAAGACTACAAGTCACTCTCTGAGGAAGAAAAGTACTCTCCTTTTTCTAAAATGGACCCTTTAGAAATAATTGCCAAATGCATCATTATTACCGACTTAGGCGGAACCTTGGAAGGTTTGAAGATTTCTCGTAACTGTGATCGTAATCTTTGTAAAATATACAGAGATAGTCATATGCTTACTGTATGGGAACACGGCACTCAGTAAGCAATGTGGAAACAGCAATTCATGGTGGCTACATTTTAAAGTAATAAAGTCACTTCTCTATTAAAGTATTAAATACATAAGTATATATTTAATATTTCCTTTCTAGAGCCCAATTAAAAAATACAAAATATAGATTATAATTAGTACTTGCTAGCTCTTTCTCACCCTTTGACTATTAGTGTCTATGACAAAAAGTCAGGGAGTGCCTCCAATGTTCCCTGTAGGGGACTGGAAATTGGCTGAATAACCAGCATGTCTCTTCTTCATGTTCTTCCAAGAGGTACCGTCCAGGAAAGATGGATTCTAGTAGTAAAAATCAGTGTGCGCCTCCACACCGCCACCATAGACCACACTAATACCTATATTCTTCCTTCGTAATAACCAGGCCATGCCCTTAGCCCCATGTGGCAACAAAGCAATGTGGATTTATTACAACATCCTAGAGTGAAATCTGAATGTGGTCAAGGGCGTTCAGAAGCGGTAAGAATGGTGCAATGCACACCACAACTCAGGACCCTACCCCTTCCGATACAAGGAGTTTGGCCATTTGAAAAACAAGACCCAAGAGAAACCACTCTAGGGAACTGCAATCAATTAGAATATCTTGCCAGAAGAGACCTGACTGGAATGGTTTCTCATGACAGACCAGATGCCACTGAAATACTGTTTGACCAGATGAAAACAACAGCTTAGATCAGGCTGCTGAATCCTCCTCACAGAGCACACAAAAAAATCTTTTGTCGTAGAGTCATAAGACTCTGGCAGAGGTAATCTCTCTAGACCAGCTGCCTAATTCCAGAAAGGCCTACATATGTACCATTCCAGAAAAACGAGTGTCTATAATTAAAGGAGATACTAGAACCTTCTTTTGAAAAGGAGCCCATTCAAGCACCTGACTCCTGACCCACTGGCTGCAGCGTATATGTGTTCACTCAGCCTCCATTTGCTGAGTGGCTTATTGAAAGGCATTCAAACAAGAGGAGTTCCCAGCTAAGGAAAGGAAAGAGCAGAATTATCATCAATAAAGGGCATATAACAACAACCAAAGACTAAAAGGTTTCCCACATCCCAACAATAATTAATCAGTAATTACAATGGGAAACCAATAGCAATTTTAAAATATATACAAATAAACCCAGGAATACCTTTTACAAGAAATGTGCAAGATCTATATGGGAACATCAAAAAACTTTACTTAGAGACAGAAAAGAGATCTGAATAAATGAACACACACGTCAAATCCTGGATGGAGAGCTCTAAAATGTCAACATGAACTTTTAAAGGTTAATTTATACTGGAATTGTTTAATTTGGATTTTGAAAATCCCCAAAAGAATTTGGGGTACAGAGAATTGAAGGACTGACTACAAAATTCATTAGGAAAAATAAACTGGTGAAAAGAGCTAAGAACATAGTAAAATAAAAAAAAGGAGGAGGGGGCTTCCCTGGTGGCGCAGTGGTTGAGAGTCCGCCTGCTGATGCAGGGGACACGGGTTCGTGCCCCGGTCCAGGAAGATCCCACATGCCACGGAGCGGCTGGGCCCATGAGCCATGGCCGCTGAGCCTGCGCGTCCGGAGCCTGTGCTCCGCAGCGGGACAGGCCACATCGGTGAGAGGCCTGCGTACCGCAAAAAAAAAAAAAGGAGGAGGAGGGAAGAATAGAGATTTGCTTTACCAGATCCTGAAGTGCATAAAACCACGATGATGAAAACAGTGTACGCTGCCACAGGAAGAGCAGGTGGGTCAGTGGAACAGAAGAACAAGTCTAGAACCAGACTTAGCCATAAGCAAGAACTCAGTATACAACAGAGGCGGCAATTTCAGATAGTGAGAGAAGACTGATTCCGTAAAGGTAAATGACAAACTGGACAATTATATGATACATGAAGAGGCAATCTCTTTCATATATATCCTTCATATAGTAGAATCTTTTAAAAATAAAGAAAAATATAAACTCCTCAGTAGAAAATTGGGCAAAGGTTATTTAACAGGCAATTCACACATACACAAACTGTCAAAGATATGAAAATTATTAAACTGTGCTAGTAATACAAGAAATGCAAATTAAAACAAGTTTGTGTGTTTCTGTTTGCTTTTTACTTATTAAATTCATAAAAGTCTTAAGGTAAAATATAAACTTGTAAAGGTACAAGGAAAATATGACCTATAACCCGCCTGGTGGGCAATCCAGCAGTCAACATCAAAAACCGTAACAATGTGGATACCATGAATTCCACAACTATACATTTACCCTAAGGAAAGAATTACGATGTTGGACAGAGAATTACCCATAAGGTAGTTTAAGCAAGCATCACTTGTATTAGGAAAATACTGGGAAAGGGCTTCCCTGGTGGCGCAGTCGTTGACAGTCCGCCTGCCAATGCAGGGGACACAGGTTTGAGCCCTAGTCCGGGAAGATCCCACATGCCGCGGAGCAACTAAGCCCGTGCACCACAACTACTGAGCCTGAGCTCTAGAGCTGCAAGCCACAACTGCTGAGCCCGCGTGCTGCAACTTCTGAAACCCATGCGCCTAGGGCTGGTGCTCCGCAACAAGAGAGGCCACCGCAGTGATAAGCCCGCACACCGCACGGAAGGGTAGCCGCCGCTCGCCACAACTACAGAAAAGCCCGCGTGCAGCAACAGACCCAACACAACCAAAAATAAAAATAAATAAAATAAATAAATTAAAAAAAAATACTGGGAAGAACCTAAAATAGGGCATTGGTTATATGAGTTATGGCACATCCATATGATGTAATACTGGGCATTCACTAAAAGTAATGTAAGAAAAGGAGATTTAACGGTATTGGAAAATGTTCATAACGTAGCTTGAAAAGAAGCAAATTATTTACTATATAATCCCATATTGATTTTTAAAAAGTATGCACAAAAGTCTAGGTGGATATAAAACTCAGCGGTTGCTACTGCTGCAAGGTCTATTACATGTAATGTTTATCTTCTTTGTGCTTTTCTGAACTTTCCAATTTTCTACACTAAACTATTTTTAAAGTTACTTTCTAAAAAACAATTGGAAAGATACGTTTCAAAGTTCCATTGGTTTCCTTGGGCTGCTAGAATTAGGGATGATTTAATTTTTAGTATGATTTTCTATATTTCTCAAAATTTTCTACAAGATTAGTTTTAAAAAAAAAAAGAAAGAATGACCACACACTCACCAAGGGTGTTTCCTTAGGAGGATAGACCCACAAAATTACTTACAATGCAGAGAAGCACAGGCCAAGTGACAGACATATCTACAGTGAGACTAAATGGAGCCCTCCACCCTGGGGGCTTGGCCTCTGTGGGCTCAGGATCCCCAGCACCATCTTTGGTGCTCCACAAATGCCTAGTCTATTGAATGAAAAATACTGCTGCTGCCACCAATACCACCTCCCACCTCCACCTTTCTAGAAGTCTTTTCTTCTATCTTCCCACCAATGCCAAGATTATTAAATGGGTGGTGTTGAATACAGTATTCTCATAGTGGAGTCCTGATGCACACCAACTCTCCAGAATCTCTAACGTGCCTCAGAAAAGGTTTCTGCATGAAAAAACTAACACAGGTATAATTAACTTCGCAATATTAAAGAGAAAAAAAATCCAATTACTGAAAGTTCTTTTCCTCAGTTGCTTTTTTGTTTTTTTGAGAGCCATGCCCATCTTTTTAAAAAATGTGATGTTAAGGTAAAAAATGGCAAGGGTGTATTAGCCTTTAGCAAAGTGGTACTGTTTTATAGGATTCAGCTACTGAAACCAAGGGGACTACAAATGCAGCTGTTCAGCGGACCACCAAACCCTAAAATCCTAAGCAGCTACACTATACGGGAGAAGAGCCCAACAATTTTAACCCTCCCTCCCCCCACCCCGGATTGCAGCAACCAGTGCTTGGTTAAATTAAGTAAATTTGAGTCCTGACTTCCTTCTCTTCTGCTCACATGCTCTAGACTAGAGAAAAAATGCTCAAGACCTTAGAAGACCAAATTCCAAAAAATAAAGGACAATAAGGAAACTAGATAACTAACTTTTCAATAAGCAAAAGTAGACTGGTCACATGCAAGCAATCTGAATTATAAGCAGCTTGCTCAGTGATGACTTCAAATCCAATTTTCTAGAAACTTCGCCTCCACAGCCTCCTGTGCAGACTGTTTCTGTGTCTTTCTCGTTAGACAAACTACATTTCTCTAGGATAGAGACCATGCTGATTTAATACCCCAGTATGAACTTACTTAGTACCCAGTACTGAGCACAAGCTCTTAAGACACTATAGGCAGAAAATAAACATTCTTCAACTGCTAAAATAAACGATAGGGACTAAGGGTCCGCATGCTGCAACTAAGACCCGGCGCAGCCAAAATACATACATACATACATACATAAATATTTAAAAAAAATGATAAAATCGACATCCTGTGGTATTCCTGCAGAGGTAAAAGGCACAAAGCTGTAGTAAGTAAGCCTAAGAGCCCTTACCTGAAGGGATGAAATTTTAATAATAAAAATAAATGCCTAAAAAAAAAATGCCTAGGGGGAGGAGAACTAGAAGACTTTTCAGCAGAAATAGTCCCAGTTTACCCAGTTCACCCCAGAGGCAGGAAGATGGGAGAGAATCTAAAGATGAGAAAGAGAAGCCACATCTGAAGACAGAAAGACTACCTTTCTGTCTTCAGAAGAGATACTTTGGAGTTTCCAGCTCATGATACATAAATCCCTAATGCATAAAGACGCTCTGATTTCAAACATGGTCAGTCACGATCACAAAGAAACTGAAAGGGGAGAAGAAGGATGGGGAGAAGCACATGTGCGAGGCACACTCACCTTGCATCCATCTCTCTCACACATGCTTGTGTGCACGCACGCACACACACATACACAGTGGAGTAATGCTAGATCTTTGCCCTGTTCCAAGATTTTCCTTCCTAGTCAGGGCCTGGTCTGCCCTTTCACTGACGAAACATGTCATTCACATCCTGACTATCAGAGTCAGGCTCCCTCTTCATAGAGGGTTTGCATGAAATAACCACATATATTTACAGAACCATCATTACATATCATCTTCTTCATGCAGGCCACCAAGAAAGTCACTCAATCTGGATGGGTAGCCTGTACTTCAAACTGATGGGAGCTCAGAGACCAGAATGAGGCTTGTTAAATGGTTTGGAACCCTGGCTGCATATGAGAATCACCTGGGGAGTTTTTATAAAAAAATACTAGTGCAGACTCTCAACCCAAGCCAATTAAATCAGAATTGCTAGGGATGAGGTCTGAGCATTGGTGTTTTTGGGGGTTTTTTTGCCCTAAAGCTTCACAAAGAATTATTAATTTTTTTTCAGCATGGTAAAAGCAAGTGGTTATGTCTTTTTTTTTTTTTTAATCTTTACTAGAGATAGAAGAAAATGTGCTTTAAAACACTCCACAGAAAGGGGTGGTTTTGACTATACAAGATTGGAAAAATATTGATAATTGTGGAAGCTGGGTGATGGATACATAGGAATTGATTACATTATTCACTTTACTTTTGTATATTTGAAAAGTTCTATAACAAAAAGTTATTTTATAAAATCAGCAGAGGGACTTCCCTGGTGGCGCAGTAGTTAAGAATCCGCCTGCCAATTCAGGGTACGCGGGTTCGATCCCTGGTCTGGGAAGATTCCACATGCCGCGGAGCAACTAAGCCCATGTGCCACAACTACTGAGCCTGTGCTCTAGAGCCTGCAAGCCACAACTACTGAGCCCACATGCCACAACTACTGAAGCCCGCACACCTAGAGCTCGTGCTCTGCAATAAGAGAAGCCACCACAATGAGAAGCCCGTGCACCACAACGAAGAGTAACCCCCGCTCGCTGTACTAGAGAAAGCCTGAGCGCAGCAGTGAAGACCCAACGCAGCCAAAAAAAAAAAAAAAAAGGCATCCGTAAGAAACAAAAAATAAATACATAAAATAAATCAGTAGAAATAAAAATTTGTTCTCTTACCCCCAAGTATATGAGTGTATGTGTATAATGTATTTCATATAAAAATATTTAAAAACATTAAAATAAAAGCTTTGCAAGTGATTCTAATGTGCAACCAGAGTTGAGAGTGACTAGGCTATGTCATTTGAAAAATAAAGATTTAAATAAGCAGCAAGAGGGGATCTAGGTGAGAGACAAACTCCAGCTTGTGGCAAGATGGAGCCCGGTGCGGGTGGCCGGCCTCGTCTGAGTGCCTCACCATCTCCAATTTCTGCTATGCATACATTTGCCTGACTTTTGAGAATCTTTATTCACAAGTGAACTGTAAATACACATATACACATATGTATGTGTATGTGTATCTATATCTATATAGATCTATATCTATATCTATATATCTGTGTGTGCATGATTTAAGACAGCGCTACCAATTATGTTCAGTAGCATGTAATTTTTAAAAAACACTATTTGTAGAAACACTGCCTCTGACCTAAAATGCTTTGGCCTTAGAATAGTCACACAGAAACACATTGCTCGGGAAGAGTAGGCTGCGGGGGCTGAGGACTGGGGGTGTTGTCTTTGGGTCTATCTAAGTGATGTACGGGCAGTGCTGATTAGAGGACCCTGAGTAAACTCTTGTATCAGGTGCTAAGTGTGGGAACTTAAGAGCCACAACTAAGTCTCAACTTAATGAAAAAAGAATACATCAAAACTCCCCCCATCCCACCCCCAGAACCTGCAACTCACCTATTCTTCTCCATTTCATTGTGAGTCGATCTGAAAGAGGGAACAATAAAAGTAAGATTATTCTTGTCTTAAAGGACTACTCCAACACCAACACAATTATTTTAACTGCTTTCTCTCCCAAGTTGGTAGGAGAGAAGACAGAGAAAGGGCTCTACTAAAGAAATTAGTCCCTTTGGGGAATTAGATAAATGTAAAGATCTAAAACAGAGTTCAAGGAGGAGTGACAAACTAAGAGGCATGCATTCCCTAGTGGAAAAGTAGTCCATTTTAAGAAAGGAAATAAGAGGGTTCTATTTACACAAAGAGGAGAACAGCCGCACACTGCTATGTGAATTTGGGCCGTATAACACCGCAAAGCTCTCTTCAGGCCGAGCGTGCAGCAGTGGAGATGGGGCACCCCACCCCTGCCCTGCAGCCTCAAGGTGTGCTGTACACCAAAATTGTATGCTAAGTTGTTTGACTATAGGATACAGTTTAAAATGGATAAAAATAACCCTTCTTCGCTCAATCTTTCTATTTCCTGAAGTTATTTTATCATGTACAACCTCCTGAAAGATGCTACTGTTGAAGAGCTACCAAATTATTTCAGGAAGAGGCTTCCAAGACTCAGCTCAACAGAAACACGATAGGCTAGTTAAGGCAGCACTTCGGGTGGAATCTCAAGTCCAGCTTTGCCACCGACTGGTACTGTGAAAGAAATAAAATTCCTTACCATCCTGTCCTCGGTTAACCCCTCTGTAAAATGGAAATAAAAAGGACTGCCAGTTGTCTACTGAACAAGCGTGGATCAATGAGGTAGCAACTGTGAAAGTGATTAGAGAGTCTTGGATGAAAGTGGAGGTGTATGTGAAATCATACTCTTAGTGTGTTTATAGCTGACCCTGGTCTAAGGATTTATGGACAGGTTTCCACAGAAGTCATAAGAAATCAGTCAATGTGGCTATTGTCCTTCTCATACAACTCATGCCTAACTAGTTATAAATAAACTTGAGGAACGTCCCAGCATTATAAAGGAGCTGAATCTTGACTTTACTTATGGAAATTCTCTGGACCCTAATCAGTTCAGGAGAGATGACACCCTGGCTCAGGTCGAGAATTCTGTGGGGCCATAACTGGAACCTTACTGGGCCTAGGAGATAAATTCTCACAGTAATCATGGAGGAACACTACCTCTGTGAACGCTCAGCCACTCATTTACATCAAGAGGCACCACCACCAAGTTCATTCACACCAGAGACTGGGGGTGGGGTGTGTGCGGGGTAGTCTTGAATGGGAAATTTCCAACCCAGCACTAAACTTCTCTTCCACAAGGCTTCTGGGGTGCCAATTTTTATTCATGAGGAAAAACAAATAATAAGATAATGACAGTAGTTTCAATTTTAGAATATTTGTTTTCTAGATAAAGGACATGGGAACCTTAAAACTGGTTGACTTAAAAGCTTTAAATTGATTCACTTGGTTATCCTTCAGTGTTCTTCAGTTATATTTTTCTGATGGTATACTTCCTGCAATGGCCATCAGGATATCACAGTTAACAAGAGTCTGGCCTGCAACTGCAAACGTTTGGCTTTAAAGCACGTGGCATTCTGGTTTTAACAGGGAATAACAAGTTCAAAGCCTGACAGAGTTTTTAAATGGATGAAAGTGTATGATGAAAGCTGGTCAAGATTTCCCTGTTTAACTGTAGACAAGGACCATTCTGGGAAGGTGGTGGAGGAGAGAAGGGTGGATTTTGAAAAGAGCATGGTCTCTGATTATAGAAAAATCGTAGCACACAGGGCACCCTTACCCAAAATTTCTGGATTCTTTGAAGATACATATAAAAAAGTTCAGAATCCCCAAGATAATCTTTTAAACAAATTCCATAAGCAGCATAACTCCTTCCGAACTTTGAACAGAGCTTTGGAAACTATAGATCTTATCTGATTACTTAAGAGTGCTGAACATATGGTGATTTCTACAAGCGGACTTATACCTAATGGCTAGGGCATTACTGAAGTACATTTGGTTTAGTGAAACTGAATTTTTCTTTAATAAAAAGCAGGCCGTTCAAAAAATGACCAGTTAAGAGACTGCCCGCCAACTCTGTTGATGGGAAAACATTTATATTTTAAATTAAAGCATTATAAGAATATACAGATACTTTGTGTCAAAATCATCTTCCTTGTGTCAAAATCATTTTCCATGTAATTACTGAAAAGATTTGATAACTCTGAAATCACTGATAAAGGTCAAATGTCACCATTTAAAAATATATTCTAACAAAAAGATAACTAAGCCAAACCAGTCCTTGGTTTAAAAAAGACTCACCCTGTCAAGTCAGCTATACGGCCAGTGTCTCATAAAAGAACTGGGAGGCAAGTGCTGAACTTCCTCTTTCACATTACTGCCAATGCCTGCTTTACCAATTTAACAAAACATACTTTTAAAACCTCTGGATTTCAATTCTAAATATTTAGTAACTGATTTCAAAAATCAGTAGGAAAGAAAAAAAAAAAAAGATTCCATCTCCCTGCAGTTCTCTGGATGATTCCAAGACAATCAATATTCACAATTTCATTTGTTTTTGTTCTTTAAACAAGCAACTAGAGAAACTTAAGATCTGCATTTTCATTTCCCAAGAAGTTTGATATGTAGCTAAATCTTATTTTTTATTGTCCAAGGAAAAGTACACCCCCCAAACACTACAAGCAAAGAGCCCAGCATTTCAACCTGAATTAACAAGAATAAACTGTTACCAATGGTTATGTAAACCAGCAGTAATCTTTCTATAGCCCTTACCTCAGTTCAAAATCCTGACCATATATGGCCTTGGATATAAGTCTAATTCAAATCAAGGGGTCAAACTGCATTCTCTGGGGAGATGTCTCACTGCTCAGGTAAGGGTCATTCTGAACAGGTCATAAAGGAAGTGAGTACATTTAAACAAAACAACCTGCTCTTGCTTCATATGTTTGCTTGGTGCCATCTTCAGGTTTAATCATGGTCTCTCAGAAATCCTTGCACCACTTAAGTTATTGCACAAATTCATTACTAGTCAAGAGTATGGACAACGGTGATAGCCTCTGGTCTCTAACCATGGAAAGCAAACCAAACCCATTGACAGAAATAACAGAGTTTTTCCCCAAATCCAGAGTTGCAGCCATTTCCCCAGAAATAAAGCTGGATATTAAAGAGAAGAGAAAGAAGCTATTTCCTGAATTGAAATTCTCAACTATCATTATTTTTCTTTCCTAATCAACTTTGGGGCCAAGCTACTTCTCTTCAACAACATCCCCTTCTTTTCCTCACCACTGAACATCCCCTCAACAACTTTCCCGTGAAACTTAGAAAAAAACGAAACTCAGAAAAAAACAGAGTGCTAAGGATTAAGCTTAGAAAAAAACAGAGTGAAAACTTTGAAAAAAATAGAGTGAAACTTAGAAAAAAATAGAATGCTAAGGATTAAGCCTTGACTATTAATGTGAGCAATTCCTCTCAAATCATGAGTGGACAAGGATAAAAGTAACAAATGAGCTACACTTATCCAGAAAAATAAACCCAAAGGCTTCAACGTTCTTCCAAAAAAGTTTTTAAAAATACTGTAACAAAAAGCAACACATAAATTGTTGTATACCATTGCATAATACAAGTCAGCATTAACCTTCTTCTTAAAGGCTGTCCGTACTCATGCAGTTTTACTTGTTACCACCTTCAGATAATGTTAAAGGTGGGAGGGAAATTTACAAATTTCAAGAACTACCAGGTAACTAATTAACAGATCCATCCTTCATGTGCCTTCCTATTCAAGAGCTCGGCACATATGTGCTGTTCACTCATATCCTGTGGTTCTTCCAGTGCTAAGGACAATGGGGTGAATCAAGGACAGAAGAGGCAGCAAGGACAAGGGAGTTTAAGGTTTAAGTGCGAAACCTCTGGCTTTTAGTTGTCTGTATTATGCCACAGAGGTTAACCAAATACAGTTACTCGCAGGGAATTTTCATGAGAATGGGAGACAGATAAGGATTCTAAATCAGTGTTGAAAATGTCAATGTTTTTAATTTACTGGAATAAAAGGTATAATTGAATGAGTCTAATAAAAGCAGATTTCCTAGCTAACATATATTAAGGGCAAAGAGGGGGAAAAAAGGGTGCAATAGCATTAGTGGAGTACTCAACATGTACCAAGAAGTACATTCAGGGTTTTAGTATGTGATTTCATTGACCATTAACCAGTATTTACTTCCCAGTGAAATTTACAAATTTCAAGAACTACAAGGCTAACATAAAAGGGTTGTGGCATATTAATATTTTAATATTATATGTTCCTGCATCACCAAAAAGGCAGGTTTTAGCCTCAGTCGTTCCTCTTTGCCGTTATAAATAGAGTGACAAATTAGATTATCAGACACATAACTGTATTTAATTTACATGTCAAATATGAAATCCTATCACCTATGCCAAGTCAAATACTTTAACACGTCTATAAAATCTTTACTATGAAAAGTAAAAAGTGGATAATGTCCAGTATTTTCAATTATAGAAAACTTGCCCTGAATCTGCAACTTCTGAAGGCAAAATATTGTCACTGTTGCTAATCTCACTTGAAGTTTCCACAGAGTTTTGCTCCAAAAGGGAAGAAAAGCAAAATTAAGTTTTAAAAAAAGTTCATAAAGAAATAGAAAACATTTCCATTTCTCTCTTCTTTTCAGTCCCCTCAACCCAAATAGAAGGGCTTCCTCCAACGCCTTAAGACCATGTGTACATTACTGAATCATGATCGCCACTTCATTTACATGATTATAACCCTGTTATAATCACAACAGGCAACGTCCATTCTGCAGTTTGTATCATCTACAGTATAACCTAAAAGAGAAAGGGAAATATTTACCAAATTACCTGCTACTGCTGTTATTCTTCTTGGATTTGCTCCTCCGTTTTAAGGCATCTCTGTCCTTGTTATTGTATGGTAACATGGAGGCATAACCATGTTCAGCTTCTAGAAAACCGGAGGATCCAGTTAATGAATGAGCCCCGAACATTCAACACTCTCTCCCCTCCACAGTATTTCCCTTTTAAGATTGATTTATTTTTCATTAAAAGAAGATTGTGGAAATAATTAAACGGAGCAAGGTGGAATTCTTAGAACAATGATTGGTTTTTTTTTTAATTGAGTGAATATCCTCAGTGAGGAGCAGGTGTAAGGAGCATTCCAGCTGCTCATTGTTGAGAAAGACAGCAAGTCTCCTGGAGCCTGGGTTTCCCACTGGCAACGTCCAGCAGGTTGGTGTGTATTAAGTGGGACCAGCCTCAGGCGAAGGTGCGGGGCAAACACCGGGAGCCAGAGCCCGGGAGGGACGGTGTGGGGCAGGGGAGGCGCTGCTCCTCCGTCTGCGAGACCCGGCGCCAGGCCCACTTGGGGGCCGGCCGGGACGAGCCCCAGTGAGGTAAACCAAGGGCCTGGCTGAGGGGGCCCCGGGCCCCCCACTCGCGACGGGGTGCGGAGCGGGCGGCGCTCCGGACCCCGGGGCAGCGGTCCCTTTTCCACCCCCATTCATTGCCTTTGGGGCAGCGACGGCCTCCCTTCGGACCGCGCGTGGGGAGAGCTGGAGGGGTTGGGAGCGCTCGAGGTCGCGCTCTCAGCTCCTCCAACTACCCCCGGAGCAGCTGGGCACCCGGACCTGCGGCTGGGCCCCTCAGAGCCCCCAGTCCCCGCTCGGGCCGGACTCCTCCCGTCCCCGTGCACCTCTCTCTCGCCGCTCCAGGTAGTCGGCCGCCTCCAGCAGCATCTGGATGTTCATCCGAACCGCCGCCGCCATTCTGCACCGGGGTCCGGAGCCACTGGACCAACCCCCACTGCCCACGGACTCGCCGCCGCTGCCGCCGGACACCCACGCCCCGCTGTGGACCCCGCAGAGCAGGGCTGAGAGAAGCTCTCTGGCGGCCACGCTCGCCGGAAGGGGGAGGGGACCGGTGAGCCGAGCACCACCGACACCGTGACAGAACCCAAAGAAGAGCAGCAGCCGCCACCGCCGCGGAGTGTTTATCTCCGACTCACCGTCCCCCCGCCCCCAGCCCCTTCTCTTGACAGGCCCGCTTCGGCTGCGTTCCTCATTGGGCACCCCAAAGAATGCCCCGCCTCTGGCGCTGTCCGATTGGGGGAAGGCATTACAGCCCCGCCCCTCAGTGTCCGCTCCTCTCGCTGGTTGGTCACGCTTGATAAGGCCCGGGCTCCACCCTCTCTTTCCAATTGGTGATAGGATTCGCAACTCCGCCTCGTGCTCCTTCCCTGTTTTCCATTGGTTCTATACCGACAACCGGGCCCCCTTTTGCTTTGTTAGTATTGGCCAAGAGCTACAGAAAGCAAGCCACTCTGCCTGTATCCCATTGGTGGAACCTTCCTACACCGCCCAGCTACGATGACGTCACCTTTCCCCAAGCCAGCGAGCCCTGAATGGCTGGTGGTCAGCGGCTCGGCTACTCCTCGCGGGATCTGGCATGGGCCGTCAGGGCTGACCCGGGCGCAGACCGGCGCTGATTCACCGGCTGCCGCCGGGCTCGGCTCCACCCGACCCCACCTCGGACCTGTTGCCGGGACCTGTCTCTGGGGAAAAGTTCCGGGGACCTGCTGGGCGTCCCTCGAGTGGAAGCTGGCACCGCGCGTCACCTGGGCGCTCTGCCCCGCTCGGGTTCGGGGCTGGATCCCTGGGCCTGCCGGCCGAGACCCGGAGGTTACAGGCTTCCCGAGGTCGAGGGCCCAGCCGCGAATCTCTCCGAAGGGAGAGCGGCAGACAGCCCGACGGTAGGGCGGTGGGCCTGGGGCTCCGCCGAGCGCCACGTGGCTGAGGGGCTCGGGGGAAAAGCCTGTCTCCTGTCCAGTGTTCGCCGCCCAGCGTTTTTTTCTCTCCTCAGAAAGCGCTGGAGTAGGGAGGCTGTATACAGAGCTGAGCTCTCCAAAGGCACTAGGCACTACCCCCGCCCCAAGTGCTGGCTAATTACTCCCTCACGCGACTGGGTTTTAAAAGCTCAGAAACTTCCTGTACCTACAGATTGGCGTTGAATTCTGAGATTCTTTGACATAAATCTCTTTCGGGGTCTTTCCTTCCCTTTTAATTCTAGAGGAGAACACTCAAAAAGAATCCTTTCTTTTCAAGACGGCTATGAATGGTGTTTGTGTGGTACCAATATAAATGTACATAGACAGAACTAGAAACTTTATTTAGGAATTGTTCCCTAAGCTATCTCAAGACCCAAGTTACTCTGTTAATATACTGACATCTTCATTTTAAGAAACGGAAATAAAACTCTTCGTAAATTGAGAGTCCTGAATATAGAAATGAGTAAAGCATGAACATATTTAACAAAGCTTTTTAGAAAAGTTTATTGTTGCCAATATGTGAAAACAATAGCCTGTCAGGTAACTTACCTACATTATTGCTAATCCTCAATATAACCCCATTAGATAGGTTAATTATCTACATTTTGCACATGAGGAAACTGATGCCCAAGAAGCTAAATGACTTTCCTAGACATCCATTCAGCCAGAAATGGAAACTGAACCTAGATCTGTTTCACTCAGAGCCCATGGTGTCAATGCTCCAGTTGGTAGCTGTTCTAAAAACAAGACAACTAAGAGACGGATTTCTATATGAGTCACAAACAATGACACTCAAACACTGGGGAAAAACAAAGAAACACATTATGATGGTAAGTTTTTAAATGTGTCCTTTTTAATGGTTGACAAATCCATTAAAATTAAATAAACTCAACAGAATTAATACGCAGTAAACCAGGCCTGACATACAGAACACATATTTTCTGGTTTTAATGGTTAATTGGACCTAAAAGGTGATTCTTTATGAAAACTAATAAATATTCACCTTTACCACTGAAGATAAAGGTTTTTAAGAAAGCACAAAAAAGCTAGAAGAATGGGGATATAAGTTTTAAAGAGTATGTTTTAACTGCAAGTTATCTGTAAAACAAATTTGAAAATCATAGTGAAATGTTTTAACTGCAAGTTATCTGTAAAACAAATTTGAAAATCATAGTGAAATTCTAAAGAGCCCAAACTGACAGTAAAAACACTTTGATTTCATTACCTTAATTTTGGATTTTGTATACTTCTATATTTTCTCTTTGATTTTATTATGAACACTCAGACTCTCTTTACTCTTTCCCTTACCCTCAACTCTTTTTTTTAAACCCAGTCTTATTTCAAAGTCATGATTCTTCCCCTAGAATTGCCCTGACTGAAAATCACACTTATACAAAATTAAAAAAGGAAAAAAGTTTGAAATCTGAGATATGGCAAGGAACCATTTAAACACCAACAGGTCTATCTTAAACTCCAAACAAAAATACTAAGTTATATAACAATCAGAGAATTAGACTAAAGAATGGACCCCTTTCTGTTCCTTGGCAGTGGTGGAAGACAAGATCAGTAAGCCAGCAATACCAACCAGGAATTAGTATCATGAAGAACTCCAAAGGGCATTTGGTGCCATCTACTGGACATCAAGCAGTAAGTATAAAACAAAGGGTTTTTTCTTGTTTTTCTGGAAATTATTTTACACAAATACATTACAATGACCAGTTAAATAAGATAATCTGAAAGTACACATTTTGAAAAAAGAAATGAAATCCTAAAACAAAGTAGAAGTGGTGACTCCCAGCATCTAGCACTTCAAAGGCATTACATAAGCACTGACAGATAGGCACAACCCCCAAAATAAGAATTCGAAATTCCAGAATGTTTGAACCTGAATTTTATGACCAGAATTTTAAATAAAAAGCTATCTGTAATAAGATAAACGTAGGCTGACAATGGTTTATATCTTTGATCAGGCATCAAGCTAAACTAATAGAACTGGGGAGTAAAAGAAAATATTGAAAATGGGAACCACAAAAGATTATACTTGTCAGATAATCTTTACTACATATTTTAGAAAGCCCCAGTTTCCTTCCTCTGAGGGGTTTATACTCCAGGTGGGTATAGGACAGTATGTAAATGCCGGTGCTGAGGGGAAGGTTCATTAAATGCAACAGGAGCTCTGCCAGAGAGGTGCTTTTCAGCGAGTACCTCAGAGTGGCAGGGAAGACAACTGTTGATATTATATAACTGTCTAAAAAGTTCCCACACTGCTGAATTAAAAAACACTATTTATAACTGAGTTTGACATAGTTAACCACTATGACATTAAAATGAATTCTGTTTTATAAGTTTTTGAGGAAGTGATTTTATTCTTCTAAGTGTAAAAATCAGAACTGTAATTTTCTGCTTTAATATCAGTCCCTTTCTTTGTGGCTACTTTGGACACTCAAATATCATGATACCCAATATCAGAAAATTAAAATTTAAAAACCTTTAAAAACACTGCTTTGCAAAAGTTAGTTATTCCACAAATATTTGCTACTTTAAAAATAGAGCAATGGCTAGACAAGGGTACATACATTACACTGAACACTATGTAGCAGTTAAAAAAAAAAGGTAGAGGTACATACGTTGGCATGGAAACATCCCCAAGGCAGTGCTGAGTAAATAAGTTGTAAAATGATCCCTAAAGCATATTATTTGTGTTAAAAAAAAAAAAAGAAGGCCAAACTGTGTATTTTCCTCATTTCCAACACTAACTCTGTTACATACATACATGCATAAGATCTGGAAGTAAACACCACAAAGGATTCACAGTGAACCAGGGCTGTGCAAAACAGATTTAGCTGTCATAATGTTTTAAAATTTTTATAGGAAAAATGTATTCATTTATGAGTTGGGGAACTAAAGGTTAACTCAGAAACCAAGGAAAGTGGAGTGAAGTAAGTCAGACAGAGAAAGACAAATATCATATGGTATCGCTTATATGTGGAATCTAACGAACCTATTTATAAAACAGAAATAGAGTCACAGATGTAGAAAACACACTTACGGTTACCAAGGGGGAAAGGGGGGAAGGATAAACTGGGAGATTGGGATTGACGTATACATACTACTATATATAAAACAGATAACTAATAAGAACCTACTGTATAGCCCAGGGAACTCTACTCAGTACTCTGTAATGACCTATATGGGAACAGAATCTAAAAGAGTGGATATTTTTATATGTATAATTGATTCACTTTGCTGTATCAGTACAGCAGAAACTAACACAACATTGTAAATCAACTATACTCCAATAAAAATTAATTTAAAAAAAACACCAAGGGAAGTGGTTAAGTGAAAAAAGTTTACTGAACTATATTCATGAATTCAACAGATATTTATTGAGTGCTTTGCTGTGTGCCAGGCACTGTGTGGTGCCGGGGCTACAGCAGCAAACAAGACAGAAGCGCTACTCCTGAAAGTTCAAAGTCTAGTGGAAGAACTAGACAGTAACAGGTGAATATAGAGTGTGTCAGGCCGTGATAAGCTATAAGGAAAAGGAAACTTTGCAGAGCATGTGGAGAAACTGGAACCCTCATACATTGCTGGTGGGAATGTAAAAGAATGCCGTTGCTTTGGAAAACAGTTTTGACAGTGCCTCAAAAAGTTAAACATAGAGTTACTGTATGACCCAGTAGTGCCTCTCCTAGTTATATACCCAAGGGCGTTGAAAACATATGTTCATACAAAAACTTGTATATGAATGTTCATAGTGGCACTATTCGTAATAGCCAAGAAGTGGAACAACCCAAATGCCCATCAACTGATGACTTATAAATAAAAATGTGGGGACTTCCCTGTGGTGCAGTGGTTAAGAATCCGCCTGCCAATGTAGGGGTCACGGGTTCGAGCCCTTGTCCGGGAAGATCCCACACGCAGCGGAGCAACTAAGCCCATGCGCCACAACTACTGAGCCTGCGCTCTAGAGCGCGCGTACCACAACTACGGAGCCGGTGCACCTAGAGCCCGTGCTCTGCAACAAGAGAAGCCACCGCAATGAGAAGCCGGTGTACCACAACAAAGAGTAGCACCCGCTCTCCACAACTAGAGAAAGCCTGCACGCAGCAATGAAGACCCAACGCAGCCAAAATAAATAAAATAATTTTTAAAAAAATACGGTATATCCCCAGAACAGAATATTATAAGCCATAAAAAGGGATGAAGTACTGATATATGCTACAACATAAATGAACCTTGAAAACATTATGCTATGTAAAAGCAGCACAAGAGGTGCCAGACACAAAAGGTCACGTATTTTGTGATTCCATCCATTTGAAATATCCATTTAAATGAAAACGTCCAGAATAGGCACACCTTTAGAGACAGAAAGTACATTTCGTGGTTTCTGGGGTGGAGGGTAGAGGTGGATAGGGAGGGATGAGGAGTGACTTTAATGAGTATGGGGTTTCTTTTTAGGATGATAAAAATATTTTAGAATTAGATAGTGGTAATAAATACTTAACTCTGTGAATATACTAAAACCACTGAAATGGTGTACTTTATTTATTTACTTATTTTTGGCTGTGCCACACACCGCTTGCAGGATCTTAGTTCCCCGACCAGGGATTGAACCCATGTCCCCTGCAGTGGAAGCACAGAGTCCTAATCACTGGACCGCCAGGGAATTCCCTGAAATGATATACTTTTAAAGGGTGAATTTAATCTCAATTTTTAAACCGCTAAATAAAAAGAGTAAAACAGGGTAAAGGGATAGAGAGGGAAGGGGAAGCTACTATTTTGGACAAGGTGGTTAGGAATGAACTTATTTTGAGCAGTGACCTGAACAACATAACCACGTAAATCTACTAACCATGTAAATCTGAGAGGTGGGGGAGGGGGAGGAGGAACATTCCGGGAAGAAAAGCAAGTTGGAAGACTCTTCAGGTAGATGCATACCTGTTCTCAAGGAACAGCAAGGAGGCTAGCAGCGTGGCTGAGTGCAATAGCAAGGGTGAGGCTGCAGGAAGCCAGGTTCCAAACTATACAGACGTGTAGAGCACAGTAAGGATTGGTCTTCACTCTAAATGATAGAAAACCACCAGAGCCAGAAGCAATGTGACCAGATGTACATTTTAAAAGGTTCACTCTGCTGCTAGGTGGAGAATAAACTGAGGCTGAAGAGGGAAGGAAACCTATTAGGGGGTTACTGTAGTAGTCCAGGCAAGAGAGATGGCTTCTGTTAGTACAGATGGTGAATAGTAGTCAGATTCAGTGTACATCAAATCACAACATACACTTTCAATATCTTAAAATTGTGTGTCAATTGTATCACAGTAAATCTGGGGAAAACAGTGGTTGGATTCAAAATACACTCTGATGTTAGAGCCAAAAGGATTTCTAATGAATCAGATGCGGGGCACAGGAGAAAGAGCGGAGTCAAGGATGACCCCCCTAAGGATTTTGCTCTGAGCAAAGGTGTGAATGGAGAGGCCACTTGCTGAGATGGGGAAGCCTCAGAGAAGAAGACTGGGCAGGGAAACGAGAATTCAATTCATCTTAAATTTGAGCTGCCTAATAATCCAAGTGCATATACAAGCCTGGAATTCAGTAAAGTGGTCAGGCTAGAAATATAAATTTGAGAGCCATGGCAGAAGACGTTTGAAGCTATGTGGATGGACGACTCACCAGAGGGAGATTGGAGAGTCCACGGATTGGGCCCTAGAACACTCTTAGCATTTAGATACTTAGAAGATTTAGCAAAACTTATGTCTTCTGAGAGGCAGTAGCCTGTTAGAGGAAGACAAGGATGCTCCATTTTTCTTATTCTTACAGAATCAGATGATCTGATGGATAAAAGTTCCTTCAAACCAAGACTTCTATTAAAATCAGAGGTGTCTTATCTCTAGATCTTTAAAGATTTCCTCCTGTTCCATTTCTTTGGTGTTAGCTTACGGAGAGTGAACCTATTGACCTACCGGGTATTCTCAGATTATTTCTTTACAAAGTATGCTGCCTTGAGGATCTCAAGTCAAATCTCTACTAAAACCACACTAACATGACAACCCAAAAACCTATCATCTGATTTTGGGCATATTATTTCATCCCAGAAGTTTTAGCTTCCCAATAAGACAACAATTGGGTCTCATTTCTTTAGATGTGCAAAAATGTGGTCAGAAAGTCCTTGTCATAGATAATTTACAGATAGACAGTATTTTGGAGGGTGGGGGTATGAGAATCTATTTAGCTTACCTGGCAAAAAGTCTAAGCAGAATAATCCACCTGCTCGGGGTAGTGACACTTGTGCAATGGGTACTACAAGTTGTGCAGCTGATGCAGCACATTTAAATATTTAAGTAATGAAGCCAGTAGGTAGTGTAAACATTAATCATTTCTGCCTCTAGGTCTGAATAGCCTCAGGTTTCTCATCTGGGAATGGAGATAATAGTACCTGCTCTATCTGATAAGGATTAAATGAACCAAGGTGCTCTGTACACTGTATTATGCAATGCAGTCATACTACTATTATTTTCTTTACAGGGAACTCATTTGCCAGGAAAGCTTTTAGAGACCTACAATAGGTGGTCAAATTTCAGATGCAGTATGGATTTATAATCCAGCTAGACACTTGTAAAATCATGGACATATAAGAATAGTAATTACATCATTAAAAAAAAATAAATTTATTTATTTGTTTATTTTTGTCTGCATAGGGTCTTTGTTGCGGTGCGCGGGCTTCTCATTGTGGTGGCTTCTCTTGGCGTGGAGCACAGGCTCTAGGCACACAGGTTTCAGTAGTTGTGGCATGCGGGCTCAGTAGTTGTGGCTCATGGGCTCTAGAGTGCAGGCACAGTAGTTGTGGTGCACGGGCTTAGTTGCTCTGTGGCATGTGGGATCCTCCAGGACCAGGGCTCAAACCCGTGTCCCCTGCACTAGCAGGCAGATTCTTAACCACTGTGCCACCAGGGAAGTCCCCACATTATTTTTTTTTAATACCAAAACATAAGAAACAACTTGAATGTCCAATTATAGTCCATCCTACAACGAACTATAATTGCTGCCCTTAAAAAATAAGGGGCAATATAAGAAACAATCTTAAGATGTAGTAGTAAATGAAAAAACAACAGGTGCAAAATAGTGTGTAGAGTTTGCTCAAATTTGAGTAATAATATACATATATATTATATGCTTGTGTATACATGGAATATCTCTGAAAGGATACACAATTACCTCATCACTATATACCCTTTGTGCTGTCTAAATTGTGTTCCATGTGTTTATATTACTTACTCAAAAAAATACAACACAAAATTTAAAATCTAGCCACAAAGCCTCAAATATCACTGAGATAGAAACAGAATAGGTAATAGTCATTATCTTCAATATAAAAAGAGCTTCCTTCAAATAAGAAAAAGAAAAGCTTGTCAAAAGACAAATGGACCCAAGGTCTGGAATTAGTATTAAACAAAAGAAATATACATGGCTAACACATTCTTAAAATGTTCACCTTCCTCAGAAATTAAACAAAACCAAATGCCATTATTTTAACCTTCAGAGTGGAAACTTAAGAAAAAACTACACTCAATACTGGTACATGTATATGAAATGGAAATGCTCATACTTCACTGGTGAGGGCCGCGGTGCAACTAAGCCTGCATGCCACAACTACAGAGCCCACATGCTCTGGAGCCGGTGAGCCACAACTAGAGAGAAGCCCACGCGCCACAACTAGAGAGAAGCCCACGCACCACAACTAGAGACCAGCCTGTGCACTGCAACGAAAGATCCTGCGTGCCACAACTAAGACCAGATGCAGCCAAAAAATAAAAATAAATATTAAAAAAAAGCCTTAAAACATGCACACAAAGGGTAAAACATGCACCCTTTATCTCACCCAGCAATGCCACCTCCAAGAATGAAACATGAGGAAATAAGGCAACAAGTACAAAAAGATACGTGTAACAGGGATACTACTCACAGGTGTTGTGGTTTGGTTTGGTTGGTTTTTTTTTTGCCACACTGCATGGCATGGGCATGTGGGATCTTAGTTCCCCGACTAGGGATGCAACCTGTGCCTCCTGCATTAGAAGGCAGGGTCTTAACCACTGGACTGCTGGGGATGTCCTGGTGTTGTATTTTGGTTTTTTTTTTTAACCCCTAAATAATCTACTCACAGCTTTAATTCTAATAGCAAATCATGGGAGGGAAGGCAATGTTCACCAATAAAGGATTAATTAATAAATTATGGTATCACTATAACCAACTAGCTATTAAAAGGTAGGTTTTCAAAGAATTTATAAGAGCATTTAAAAAAATGTTCACAGTATGGGCTTCCCTGGTGGCGCAGTGGTTAAGAACCCACCTGCCAATGCAGGGGACACGGGTTTGAGCCCTGGTCTGGGAAGATCCCACATGCCGCGGAGCAGCTAAGCCCGTGCACCACAACTACTGAGCCTGCGCTCTAGAGCCCGCAAGCCACGACTACTGAAGCCTGCGCGCCTAGAGCCCATGCTCTGCAACAAGAGAAGCCACCGCAATAAGAAGCCCGCGCACTGCAACAGAGAGTAGCCCCAGCTCGCCGCAACTGGAGATAGCCCAAGTGCAGCAACAAAAACGCAATGCAGCCAAAAAAAAAAGTTCACAGTACATGGGAGTATAAAGATTAGTAAAAGAGAGCGGCATAAACATTCTGATCTCTTTGGGTAGGGGCAAGAAATACATACCCATAGGAGCCTGGAAACACATATACCAAAATATTAATATTCTGGTGGTAGATTATTGGCTGATTTTTGGCTTTTTCCCCCTACTTTCTGATTTCTTCCAAGTTTTTCTTTTTTAATTTTTAAAATAATAAGCATGTATTACTTTTCTATTGGGAAAAAATGGTATTTGGGGGGCAAAAAACACAGAAGATACAAAAATCCAGTTATACTTTTTCATTCTTCTAATTTTTAAACTATAAAGAATCATGATATCTAAATCTATGTATGAAAAAAGAAAACGTGTAGGGAGATTCTTTTACCTAGTAATAAAAGTATCAAATACAAAAGGGTAAAAATATTGCTTTATTTGAGAAACTTACTTCCAAATTACTCTTATGTGTTTTAAAAAGTCATAAAGAGCATCCAAGAAGAAGACATATACAGTTTCCATAGGAATAAGGAAAAAAAAATGGGGTTGATGATTGCCCCAAATGAAATTTCCTAAAGGAAAAAAATGTAATATTTAACCTTTTTTTGAGGCAGGGTAAGTGAACTACACACATCATAAATAAAATTTTCTTACTTTACAAGGAGGAGGGACTGTGATCCTGTTTTTGATGCATATTAAATACAAAATACAAAATCCACTGTTCTCATCAAGATGAGGGGAAAAAAATCATTCTTCAATATTTCAATTCTCATGCAATGAAATCCAAAGGTCTGTTGAATCCACCCTTTCGATTCATGTACTGCCTATGATGAGAAAATTTATTGTCATTAAAAAAATTCTGGATTCGTCTTATAAAAGAACTAATCACTTGCTTCAGAAATTAAACCTATAAACCATTTTTAAAATGGCAGAGTCTAGGGCAAGAAGTATTCAAAGTTAAAATCCAAATAGAGGTACGGAAATATACTTTCAATATTATTTGGGAAGATTCTACAGACTTTAAAAAAATCAACTGAAAATCCATATTTATTTTAGGTAACACTAAACACCTAGCTAGTTTAAGGAAATAGAGAAGAGTTTCAAAATACATACCCATCAAGCAAATCTGATTTCACACTGTACTAGTTCTCCCCATAGAACCGTAATTGAAAGTAATTTTACAATGGACTGTTGATGATTCTGGTACTTTAACTCACAGCAGTCTCAAATCACACTATTCATATTCTAAATTAATTGGAATATTAGTCTTTTATCAGTGATAAATGTAGACAGAAAGGCAATGTTTTAAGATGTCTTGACTTTTCCATTCATTCAGTGAGATTTCAAGTATGGATTGGTTTGTTCTGTGGTATTAATAAAATATACCTATATTTAACAGAAGGATATTTACAGTTGAAATCCTTATACAATCAAGTTAGGTAAATAATTCAAGAGGAATCTATTTTAAAACCTAGAATTATAATGAAATTAAAGCCTAAAGACTTAAGACTATGTTATTTTAAAGAAAGAACTACTTAGAGCCCTAAAATATTTAAGGCAACTACCCTTCTTTATAATAGTTACTAGTTCACATGTAAATGGGAAACTATTTTAACATACAAGAATATAAACAAGGAAGATTAAAACAAGGGACAATATGGAAACTATTAAAGTAAGGGACTGTTTGGAAAACTGCTACATTTCCTACAAACATCATTATCCCATAAAAAATTCTTTCCCAAGCATATAATTTATATTAGTTCAAACATAATAATGGCAGCTATGCATACCTATACTTCCTCTTCTGAGACACATTTATGGCATAGGCATTTACAGAGCCATCCACCTTTTTCCCCTGGAGAAAAGCAAGAAACAAAAAACAAAACACACACACACAAACGAGCAAACAACACACCAGAGAAAGAACATATTATATGCCTTGATCAAAGAGCTGCATCCCACAGACCCTCTTAAATGGCAAGATTCATTTAAGCATGAGGTAGTCCAATGAGTGAAAGAATTTTCAGATCCTGATGATATCCCATGATCTCCCAAGCGTTATAACTCTCTGTTCACATTTTTTATAGTCACACATAAGCAAATAAACCAATATTCAGACCAACAAACACTCATGGTATATGTATTATATGCAAGACATACAGGGAAATTGGGTAGCAGAGCTTCACCTTTTCTGGTCATAGAATTCTTCAAAACCAAATACAAGTTATGGATATTTTCTCTAGAAAAATCCATTCACAAAAATTTAACTTATGACCTTAACTGATGGCATTCTCAAATCAGTCACCATTCCTATCTAAATCCCATTTCTTACATAGGCCTTGAAGTTTTGATTTTTAAATCAAGAATCAGAATAACAGATGCTAATGTTGTATCACTTGTATCTCAGACTTTTTTTTTCAGTAATTCCTTTATGCGTCTTTTGATTCAACCTGTTCCCCTTTCTGTTCCTCATGCCTGAATTGTCTTCCTGACCCCCATCCAATCTTCAACCATCTGGTTCTTATGCATCCTTCAAGGCCCAATTCAAATGATCCAGCTGCCAGGAAGCACCCTCTTCTCTAACTCCCACAGAATGTTAACTGTGCTTTCCTCGCAATACCCTGCATTTTCTACTCTGCATGATCATGATGTATAACATCATATACATGATGTTATTTCCCATCAGACTGCAAGCTCATATGGAGCTTGATGGAGGGATATGGCTGTGAGTGACCTTTGCAACTGTCACATCCTAGGCTACTGCACTTGCAGGTACTCAGAAAATGACTGTTAAATGTATGAACACTGCCAGTTAATGCCACCATGAGTGCATGTGCAGGAACACACACATAACCTCCCTCCCCTATTATTACACATGGGCGTGTACCCTGTTTAGCATACTTATTAGATATCTGTGTTAGGCCAAAAAAAAGGATTCCTATCCACTGGCATGCACAGGTGAGGTATATATTTGAAGTTGAGCTAAAACAAGTATATTTGGTCTTCCTTTTCTATTCCTGTTTTCACCGCATTTTGGGGGCCGGGGGAATACTGAGTAAATTACTTAAGGTGTATTATTTTAACCTCCCAAGAATAGGAGGTAGGCATGACTTGGAAAAAAAAGTAAATGATGTTAACCTTTTTACTAAGTTCAATTACTAAAGGCTTTCTGATTTTTGAAAACTATTTGCAGAGTTGTATATTATTAGCTCTCCTCTCATTTACATGCTGGAATAGAGAACTATCCATTAATAAGCATAGCCAAACTTTGAAACTTTCTAGAATGCTAAAATGGAAGGGAAAATAAGTGACTACGTTGGCATATGAAGAGGTTCCACCATAGATTAATGATGAAATATCACAAGATACACATTACTGAAAAATACAAATGAGCTGAGAGACTTTGTAACTGATAGTCATGAAGCCAACTGCATATGAATTAAATTAACATCCTTGTAGATGTCATAAAAAAACAACTGACATCATTTGTTCTTGTGGTACTCCATAATTTTTATGGGATCTATAAATTCTCACTTAATTTCTCCTTTATACACAAACATTTAAAAGACTACATTTAAAAGTAGTGGCTCCATCTTTACATCTGATTCTCAGGAATTTCAAACATAATATCCGGCACCAGTAAAACCAAAAGAGAAAAGAATTCTCATAGTGAAGGTCCTTCACTATTCTAAAAACAATAAAATTTAGTTGTCTCACTTTGGAGATATTTTTATCCATATATTTACCCAATATATGTATTAATAAACCAGTTCACTCATAAAATGTTCTTTTGAATAACAAGTAAGGATTTGGTATATTCAGGAAAAAAACCTGAGACATAAACTGCATTAAATTCTAAAATGGGGTTCACATAACCATTTGTGAGAACAAGAGCGCATTCTTAATTTTCTCACCTCATAACAGTCATGCCTCTGGTACTCCTCTTAGGTCATACACTGTCATTTAAAAAAAATACATGGGAGCCCCACATAATCACATCAGTTAGAAAGAAACTCTTATAGCACCTGAGATTACCCCACTCCGTTCACAACTCAATGGAACACAAGATTAGGGGAAGTGGATAATTTTTGACAACTCTCCTCAAAAATTCCAACTTCAATTTGCAAAATTAAAAGGACTTAAAATTCTATAAAAGAAAGTTTTTAAAATATATTTTCTCTCTCTCCACACACACTCTCCCTGCCTATCCTTACTAGCTTCCTCTCTCTATCCTCCCTTCTCTCTTCATTCAATTTCCTCTCTCCCTCCATCTCCCCTTTGCTGTACTTCCCTATCTCCCTATCTCTCTCCCCCCTCCCTCTCTTCATCTCCCACTCCACAAGCCCTCCCACTTTTGCCTCCCCTACTTTCTTATTGTCTCCAGGATTATGGTCAGGGCTAGAGAGCATTCAAACTCCTGTCAACCCCTCTTCTGAGCTATGAGATATGCATGCAACTACGCAATGCCATCTTTATCTGGCAGTTGCGCTTCGTTCTGTTTCACAGCATTTCCCCTTCCTATAATCCTTTCTTTGGTTAACCCTATCAGCCTGACACTTCAGAGTCATCACTGACTACTCACCTCCATCCCACCACCACTAACTCTGGTTCCTGAATGGTTCTCCATATTCCAGTCCCTCTCTCAGTTCAGGCCTTCATCATCTTTCACTGCACGACGGCAGTTCTCTCAGCCTCCCATCTGTCCTCCATGAAGCCCCAGATCATCATTCTAAAACACACGTATGTGACTCCCTTGCTTAAAAACCACTGCTTCCTCTCATCACCTAAAGAATCAACTCTAAGTTGCTCAGCATGGCTAAGGATATCACAAGCCTTCTGCGATTTGCCTCCCACCTCTATTTCTAGCCTCATTCATAGCCACCAGCCCACCAACATGCTTTCACTAGTCACTGAATTTGAAATTCCCACAATACTCTATGCTCTTTAATGCCTACATGGCATTGTCATGAGCTTTTCCCCCTGCTTCAAATCATCGTCCTCCTCTTCTTTGTCTGATCACCTCTACTGGCCCTTTAAGATCTAACTCAAATATCCCAGGCAAATACTCCCTGAATTCCAATGGCAGCTCACCACTTCCTTCTCTTTGCTTTCAAATCCCTTCACACAGATAGTTACTGTCTTCTAACAAAAAACTTGTATCAGTGAAAGAAATTACAAGTGATAGTAAAAGAATATGGAAAAATGGGACAGATCAGTTCAAATAAGAATACTTAACTGGCTACATGTTTTACTTACTTTTGTGGAGTCAAAGGAGGCAAATCCCATTAACTTCATCATTTCTATTTCTTCCTCTGTTTTGCCCTCCAAGTCTTCCTCTACAAAAATAAGTGACAAAATTTTAAACTCTATCATTCTATACATATAAAAAGAGAGGTGGCTTACCAGCAGAGAATACACTAAACAATTAGCTAAAGACTTGAGTTTAATGATAGAAATTCCTCAATTTGGATAGCATATAACTTAAGGGGCAAGGAAGGATTGCGCTCTCCTTCCTCCATCGTAAGAGACTGCTTAAAAGGACATGCTTGGGGGCTTCCCTGGTGGCACAGGGGATAGGAATCTGCCTGCCAATGCAGGGGACACAGGTTCGATCCCTGGTCCGGGAGGATCCCACATGCCGCGGAGCAACTAAGCCCGTGCACCACAACTGCTGAGCCGGCACTCTAGAGCCCACGAGCCACAACTACTGAAGCCCACGTGCCTGGAGCTCATGCTCCGCAACAAGAGAGGCCACCATAATAAGCCCACGCACTGTAATGAAGGGTGGCCCCCACTCGGCAACGAAGACCCAACGCAGCAAAAAATAAATAAATAAGTGTTTTTAAAATGACATGCTTGGAGCCTTTAGGAAGGACCATCTTTAATATCAGACAGAACACTAGTTTTGACGATACTTCCAAAATATAATATTCTCATGTTTTTAACTGTCCTTGTATCTAGAGCACCAGATAACCAGCAACTAAGGTACAACTAAAACAACATCTCAAAACTACATGCAATGAACACTATTAAAAACTTAATAGTTAAATGTTCAAAAATTATACTTTTATAATTTTATCATAACTGTAGTTATCTAAACATGGCTGTACTTTTCCTACAGTTATTTATCTAATAACATTACCAGTTATCTGACGTTCTTTGCTCTTTGTTTCTTTTGTTTCTTTCTTCTCTTCATCTCTTCTTTCTTTTAGTCGAGAAGGGGAAGGAGATGTGGATCTATGTCGTCTTGGGGATCTAAAATTTAATAAGTAAAAATGTCAGAAACAAAGACATACCCGGCCACTTGTGCTGATGAGCACAGATATACATGAGTGCCTGCAAGGTAAAGGCTGAACAAAAGCCAGGCTCTAGAGCACCAGGAATTTGTTCCCCAAAGCAGAATGAGGAAGAAGGCCCTGAATGTTAGCAAAAAATTATTTATTGTTTAATCATCAGTTACACTCAGTATAGCTAGGGCAAAAAAATTTTCTGTAAGGCAGAAAAAAGCAACGAAACAAACAAATGTGTCTGATGCTTATTAAGAATCAGAGTCCAAGGACTTCCCTGGCGGCGCATTGGTTAAGAATCCGCCTGCCAATGCAGGGGACACGGGATCGATCCCTGGGCCAGGAAGATCCCACATGCCATGGAGCAACTAAGCCCGTGCGCCACAACTACTGAGCCTGCGCTCTAGAGTCCGTGAGCCACAACTACTGACACCTGCGTGCCTAGAGCCGGTGCTCCGCAACAAGAGAAGCCATCACAATAAGAGGCCTGCATGCAGCAACAAAGACCAAACGCGGCCAAAAATAAATATATAAATTTATTAAAAAAAAAAAAAAGAACCAGAGTCCACTTCTAAGATTCTTCCAAGATCTCACATTCTGTTTTTTTTTTTTTTTTTTGCGGTACGCGGGCCTCTCACTGTTGTGGCCTCTCCCGTTGCAGAGCACAGGCTCCAGACACGCAGGCTCAGCGGCCATGGCCCACGGACCCAGCCGCTGTGCGGCATGTGGGATCTTCCCGGACCGGGGCACGAACCTGTGTCCCCTGCATCGGCAGGCGGACTCTCAACTACTGCGCCACCAGGGAAGCCCTCACATTCCTGATTATATACTTGAATAAATTATTATCACCAAAAGTAAATAAAAAAGCAAGACAAAAATACAAAACACTTATTTCTTACTCTTGCTAAGTGCTTTTCATGTATTATTTCTCATTTACTCCTCACGGCAACTCTACTATGTGGAATGTTATCAACCCCATTTTATCAATGCGAATGTTAGGTTTAGAATAAAGTGGGATAAAGTTCCCCTCATTTCATGAAATCATAAGTGCCTTTGTAAGTGATAACAACAGAGTCAAGCGCAGCGACTACAAAGCTGTGGTAAAACTTCTGGTTATTTTCTGCACTTACCTGGAACGTCTTCTGTGCGGGGATCGAGAGCGGCTTCTTCTCCGGTCTCGCTCTCGGGACCGGGACCTTTCTCGGCGCCTGCGTTCTCTCTCTCGGGAGGTGGACCGGGACCGCCTACGCTCTAATATAAATACAAAATTGTAGAGCCGAAAATTACCTCCAACATCTACTGGATGCTGCGCCGACCAACAGTAATATAATGCGCGCCATTTCTAGATGTCACATTAAAAAAGTAAAAAAGACGCATGAAATTAATTTTAACAGTATAGATTTAACCCAATATATCCAAACTATTAGCATTTCAACATGTGCTCATTATAAAAAATGGACACTTTATTCTTTCTTTTTTCCGCATTAAATCAAAGAAATCCGGTGTGTATTCGACTTCAACAGCAGCTCTCAATTCCGATTGAGAACATGTTAAGTGCTCAATAGCCCTTTGTGGCTCGAGGGCTCATTTAACTTTTAAGATCAACCCTGATTAGCTGAAGGTGATAAAAACTAACGAGGGGGCAGAATCAAGGGACTACTGACATCTCCCGATCCAAGTCCTGGCTTCTCTACCTCTCACTGCCCACTTCATGGGCCAAAAGACATTACGAGGTGAGCTTACGAGGTGAGCTCCCTGCACGCAAACTCCTAACCATCGATTTCCCTACTATAAACTGGAAAGGAAACCCTGAGCATTTAAGAACCTGGCGGTATCACATGCTGAGTGTTACGCAGTGTGGCATCAATTCTCACTTCAGTTTTTAAAGGTAAGCAATATTACCCCCAATGTCTAATTACGGGAACTCGGACGCAGGAAGGCTGAATGACTTGCAATCGGTCACCCAGAAATGAAGGGAACCGTGGCCTGACTCTACATTCCCCAGCCACAAGTACAACAAAAGTTACTGTATGAGGGCGACAAAGGGTCGGCGAAACCCCAACTTCGGAAAAAAACTGCCTTCAAATCCGAGGGCTGAAACGTGTAGGGCCCAGGTCTTCGTTCCCCATCCACCCCCTCTCTTCTCCTCCTGAGAAAAGGTCCCTCCTCTCCGCGGCCCTTGGACTGGGAACAAAATGGGAGACGGGTCTTCGACCGAGCCCCAGACCCTCAGAACTGCTTCTGGACTCACCCCTTCGCGGGGACCGGCTGCGGCTGCGACCCATTCGGAGTCCTCCCCAACCTCACGCCGCCCCGGAAACGACTATGCAACAACTTCCGGGAGGGCGGGGAACTGAGCTTTCCCTGCAGCCTGGGAAGCGTCGAAACGAGTCGCCAGGGTTCCGGCTTCTAAGGAAGGCGGGAGGTGATGCGCTTGCGCAGAGTCACGCGGCCCCGGCCCGATGTCCCCTCTTCCGAGTCTGGAGTTTTCGCCGAGAGCAGTTATCCTGTCTGCTCTTTCAACCCCCGTTTCGAGGTGGCTTCCCCATCTTCTTTGTCCACGGTGGGCGTTAAAATGTGTTGCCTGATGTTATTATAGAAATGTCTGGAAAAAGCCATATATAAACCACCCTAATACAGCTCTCATTCCTCCCCACCCCCCATTTTTCTTTCCGACTGTCTTGTCCACATGCATAAAATATTTCATACCAAACCAATTGTAAACACAGCATACGCAAATAGTTTTAAGTCCACCCGGGGAAGAACTAGGGTGGGTCAGGAGGCAGAGGGGGAAAGGGGAAATAAAGTATGGTTGAGAGCTTTTATTGAGTTTTGTGGGAGGGAATAGCAGAGGCTGGGAAGCAGGCTAAGTAGGTTTAAGACTGACTAGTTTGAATAATTACAGCGGGCCTTGGGATTTAGGGGCTGTCCAGAGCTGTTGTTACCTGGCCCTGGGGTCATTATAGCAGAGGAAAAATGCCTTGGCTTGTGAGCTCGATAAAGGAGGTGGTTGGAGAGTAGGGGCTTTCCCCTGGCTGGTTTGCATATGAAAGGCACACTCAGAAGGGGAGTCTTTTGCTATCTCTAGAAATTAGCTAGCCCTGGGAAGGGCAGTCTCAGCAAGGCCCCAGATGTCAAAACAGCAGAAAATGAAAGAAATAAAGGCATGATTAATACAATTATTCACACAAATGTTTACTGCACACCTATGTGCCAGAGGATTTAATCAATGAAAAAAACAACTCTGCTCTTGAGTAGCTTGCAGTCCAGTGAGGGATACAGTGTCAAGATGCACTGAGAGGGGCAGAACAAGATATTATGAGTGCACATAAAGTGGGTACCTAACTGGTTTGAGGGGAAAGCTTCTCAAGAAAAGTTTCCAGGAGGAAATGATGTCCAAACGAGACCTTAGGGATGAGTAGAAATTAGCCAGGTTAATTGGGGTGATTTCTGTGGTGTGGACAGGTGGAAGAGATTGTGTGGGCAAAGGAGACTGCATATGCCAGGGCAAGAGGCAAGGGAGCAGACAGGCTAAAAGTAGAGAACTAAAGAAGTATGGCAGCCACCTAGGCAGCAAGAAGTGGAATGTACAGACAAGACTAGAAACCTTGTAAGCTATGGTAGAGTTATCCTGAGGCAAAAGCAATAGCCTTTGAAGGGCTTTGAGGACCGGAGGGAATCACATTTGCGTTTATTCAGAGAACACTTTGGGTAACTGGAGACTTGACTACAGGGGGAGAACACCTAGGGAGGATGGTACAATAATCTAGACTGGAAACTCCAGTGGCCTGTACTAGAGTGTTAGCAGTAGGTAAGGTGAAAAGTGGCTGAATTTGAGAAGTAATTGATAAAACTGGAAAAACTTGATTTTTGGAGGCAGAGAATGATAGAATTTTAGATTCAACAATGACATCCAGGTTTGTGCAACTGGGTAGATGGTAGCATCATTTGCTAAGGTACATAATGTAAGTTTTGGGTAAAGACCATATATGTTCAGATCTTGGACATACTAATCCGAGGTGCCATTCTGAACATCCAAAAGGAGATGCCAACTAGATGTGTTATCTGGAGCTTGGAAGAGAGATCTAGGCTGATTTTTTGATTCCAAAAAAAAGGAATCGTCGGAACATAGATGTTCATTTGAAGCCATGAGAGTGCATGAAACCACCCCGGGGAGGCTGAGAGAAAAGGGCCTGGAGACAGCTAGAGGAAGAACCCCAAAATGAGACTAAGGGGGAGCCAGAGAAAGAGAAGGAAAACCCATTGAGTGTGAGGTCAGAGAAGTTTTAAGAGAAGGCTGCTGTTTTTAAGGAGAACAAAGCGGTTAATTTTAAATGTTAAAAGGAATGGAAAAAAACCCCCACATCTAACCTAAAGGATTTAGCAACAAAGTCTTTGCTGACTCAGTTTTAGTGGAGTTGGGTTGTGAATGGCTTTTGCAGTGGAGAGAACTTGTATAACCTTTTGTTTTTTTTTTGGCTGCACCACACGACTTAGCTCTGCCACCAGGGATCGAACCCAGGTCCATGGCAGTGAAAGGCAGTGAAAGCAGAGTCTTAACCACTGGACCACCAGGGAATTCCCTGCATAAAACCCTCTTGAGAAGTTTGGCTTATGCAGGGCAAAATATGGCAGTGGGTGGAGGTAAATGTAGAAGGTTTTTCAAAGATGGGAGAAACTTAAGCATGTTTAAAATATTGGTGTGAGTATAAAGGGAAAAAAAGCAAAGTACAGAAGAGAAAGAAAAAAACCAAAGGAGTAAGTTTCCTAAAGGGACAGCCCTGAGATTAACCATAGGCAGGAAAAGAAGTGGTATGTCTCTAAGTGGCTCCTCCCCCTTTAAGATGTGGGATAGAAACTGTATTCTGCTAGGGCTTCCTTATTTACTGATCAAGTTGCCCGCTCTCAGAATGCAGATTATCCAGCACTGTATCTGGAAGAAAAATCCTGTTTTCAATACCTGAGTTTCTCTCATTGTAATGGCCATTTTAATGGGTTTTGAGTGGAGTAGGGCTGGGGTACTGTCAACACTTGTAATCACACTGGCTTATAACTTCCCTCCCCAACCAGACAGCAATTTTTCAGTAAAGGCAAGCTGTAAAGTATGTATGTACTCTACATAAGAATCAACATTAACCATCTGTGATTCTGGCAAATGTACTATTTTTAGCCTTGGTTAAACTTTGTTTCACCTCTTCTAGTCCTATTTTATGTAAAATCACCAGCCTTTACAAAAGTATCCTACTTGATCATTACAAATGGATGCACGTTGTTGAGTCAGTAATTTCCCCCCCTAATTTAGATGCAGTCTGACCACTAGTTAACAGTGATTGATGATGTTTGAGGTTTTTTTGCTTTTGTATCCCTGTACCGTGGACTTTGGGAAGAACTGCAAACTCTGTGGTTGGGATGAAACTGTACAATGACTTTTGTTTTTGAATGTAGTCAAGTGATTTAGGTACACATTGCTTGAAATTATGATTCAACACATCGTTCTAGGTGATTGACAAGTTATCTACCATTTGCACCCCTGGCTCTATTATCCTTTCTATTCTTTACATGGGTTCATCTTTAAGTGAATGTAACTCCTGACATAGTTTCAGCGTTAACAGTCCAATATTCTAGATCACCTTTGTTGGACAGAACTTTCTGCAATGATGGAAATATTCTATATCTGCACTGTCCAATACAGTAGACACTAGTTACATGTGGTTAACTAAGCACTTACAATGGGTCTAGTGTGATTGAGGAAGTAAATTTTAATAAGTTTTATTTAATTTTAATTAACTTAAATTTAGAAAGCCAAATTGACTCTTGGTAACCCTAATTTTGCATTTGATGTTGAAATCTGCTCATTAATGATGGCAATGAATCCTATTTAAAGACTTGAAATGCGATAAAATGTTGGCTGCTAAACACTTGGTTAAAAAGCTAATGACTACAACATTCATTTAATTTTGCCTACCTTGCTAAGTTTCAAGCCAAATTTATTTAAGAAAAAAAAAAAAGGAAAGGTACACTCATATCTCTCTTTAATAATTTAGCATGGAACTCTAGAACATTTTCTCTTAAGGACCTCTTCTTTACTGATAGCCAAGTAAAAATAATTATTAGTGGGTAAATATTGTTTTCTAGCCCTTGCAACTTAAAAAAAGACTTGGCAAAGGTTATAAGGCAAAAGCTGACAAACACCTTCATATATAATAGTTTATATGATACTTCAGCTGACACTTTTAATACTTTATTGAAAATATTCCAATTATAAAGAATGAAAAGTATGCAAACATTAAAGTATTTGGTAAGAAAACAAAAGCAGATCTTTACTATCAATGTGAGGTACTAGCTGACAATTACCAGTTTCTCCAATGAGAACACAACCTACTTATGACTGAACAAATATTTATTTTATCTGGGAATGACATAAGCAATTTGGCCAGGAAACAAAGAATGGACAGGAACCATATGTAATTCCAATTTGATTAATTCATATAAGTGAAATGAAATAATTTTACTCACTAATATACTCAAATTTTAAGTATCTTTACTCCCAAGATTTGGAAAAATTCAATTATTCAAAGAATTCAATTTGTTTGGTATTTATTTATATTTTTTAATATGTAAGGGTGAGGAACCTCTGATGTTACCATAGATAGGAAAAAAACAAAAGCATCTCATGGAAGAGATATATAGTTATAGCCAAATACAAAAACAAGAAATGAAGGCTCAATACAGCCAAATTATTGGATTTTTTACTACAGTTCTAGGGGTAGAGATAGGGAAGGCATTTAAAAGCTTCCTTTAAATTTACCATGAGGATGAATTTTGAAAGGACAAAAGTGATTTATGAATCTATGGACATATCACTAGGGAAGAAAAACTAGCAATAAATTCTAAAAGTTAAATCTAATTGGAAAAAATCTAACTTGGAAAAAAAATTCTGGTTTCAACTCATTTTTTTATTTTGGTCATTTTATATAATAGCTGATTCTTTTTTCCAAATGAGTATTTATTTGTACAGATACACAAAAGTAATTCCCATTTTTCTTAAAACATACTAAAAATATACATTAACCACAAAAAGTACTCACTTTGACTGGAAAGACAATGAGCATGGCTATTTTCAAAACAGCAGTAAACACAAGAAACCAACATATATAAATCATGACAAATGTACATCTCATTTTTGACAAAAATAAGTTCTATTTGTATATTAATGTTTTATTATCAGCTTCTATATGATATCCTCCGACCTTATTTACATTTACTATGAGATTTCTAATAGCATGTGTAACTCAAAGGCACTCAATTCAGAGGTTATAAAGTCCTGAGCTTAAGTAGGAAATAGGATTCCCAATTTAAAAAATTTGAACATAAATAAAAAGATCACAGAATATGAGAATGTTTAAAGTGTAATATTTGGTACATAAATAATCTGTGACCTAATAATAGAGTTGTACAGAATGTCAAAGAAAAGACCATGTAAGGCAAAGGAATATCCTCAGAATCCAACTGATTTTCTCCCCCATCCAAGTTCATTTGAAAGTCTGAACCTGATTTTTTTGTTGTTAAAGTCTTAGTAAAGCTAAATATCAATAAAAAGCAAAATAAAATAGCATGAAAATGTTTAAGAAAAAGTTCCTCAGTCTTCAAAACCATGAAAAAAATTTAATGATTAAAAACATATATAGATTGGAAGAATATTCGACTAGGAGGAGGAATCATAAAGAGCAGTTGAAAAAATTAAAGGACAGCTTTAAACACACCAACTGAAACAGCATTTATAATTGGCCAAATTATTCCTTTAGCATTCTTTTAGCCAAATAAAAATAAAACTTACAGATGGATAATCGAGGTTCACTAACATTAGGTAGGATCAAAGTTCAAGCTAAAAATTAACTCTATATTTGGTTGCAGAGAAATGTGAAATTTACCTACGGCAATTTTCTACTGATGCCAAATTAAAAAGCATGAGTCGACATCTTTATAACAAACGGTTTGACAGATATTTTCTTGGCTTTAAAATGTTTTTTTAAATATGCATAGAAATATAATGAGGATAAGAATAGTCTTCTGTATTATCTGAACAGTTCATAAGGCCTTTGTCACTGTTAGTCACCTTAGATGTGAATATCTGCAGGGCCATTAAATTAAATCTGGCCAAAAAAGTTTACAAAGTGCTACTGTTTCCAGCTGATGAGATCCTCAGTTTTCTGGATTTTCTGGATGGTGATTATTTTCAGTTCTTTTTTCTGGCGATATATACAGGAAGTTACAGCAGATATATAAAGGGAAGATCAGAAGCCTGCTGTCCAAGTTCATCACTACTTGTTCCTATAAAACAAATTTGTTGCTTTAATAATAATAGTAATATTATCAAAATAAAACAGAGAACCAAACTATTGAATTGAGTAAACTGAAGGTTAGTATGGTGGTTAAAAGTATGCATCTGGAGTCTGAGAGTCACTGCTCAAATCTCAAAACTCCCACCCACTAGCTGTGTGACCTTTGGCAAGTCACTGACCTTATCAACTACAGCTTCCTTACTGTAAAAGGGGACAATAAGAATACCTACCTCATATGATTACACTGAGGATTAAATGAGACAATGCACATAGAGGGCTCACAAAGCCAGCTATATATTAAGTAATAAATAACGGTAGTAATTTTCATTACTGAAAAATTTCTAATCAAGTAACTACATATTTTATGAACAGACACAGTGCACAAATACACACACTTCTCATTTGGCTTCAACGTCTGATGGTCTTTATGTATAGCAAATACTTGGGATGAAGGTGGGGAGTCATTATTATCACCAATAAGCATGGTTCCCACTCTTGTCTAAGATTTCCCACTGTCTCTAATGCAAACACGTTATTTGTCTCTTGGAACCTAAAATACATTATCATGTAAAATCAGTTTCAGGTTCAGTTACATGAATACACATGAGAATGACCTGAAATTCCACAGAGACAGGAGTTGATACTACACCTGAGAGTGACGAATGGAACCCTCACTCACTCAATGCTACAGATCTCTGGAACCCTTTACCAGCAGTATTTGGTGAACAGAATAAATCCTCAGAATATAAGCCGTAGCACTGACATGAGAACTCCTACTTTTTAAATACTTGGATACTGAAATAATATGCATTAGTTTCACCTTTATACATTTTGGAGAATATACTATTAAAATACTGTTTAAATCTAGAATTTAAAATTTTTAACTGAAGCATGTGCTCCTGCAATGAAGAGGGACTAAAACTGCAACATTTGAGTGATTGACAAAGGCTCAACTGGACACAGCTTGTGTTGGGGGAGCAGCAAGATAAATTTGGATAAAGAAGGTAGGGAATAGAAATGTCACACACACACACACACACACAATCTCTATGTTCTCCAAAATGGGCAAAGTGGTGTTTGTTTTTTTTTTAAGTTAGTGAACAAAATGGATATGATGATAGGTCAGGTGAAGCAATCACCTGGGCTGATGGTGCTAACAGGGTTAAGCAGAGAGCAATTATGTCAAATCATAGTTGATCTTTAGATGCTTGAGTCACCCTGGACTAGTCAACATTTGTAGCAATAACCTGAGTGAAGGCACATGTACTAACTTTGTTGAGGACATATGCTTTGACGATATGTGTATCTGATGACAAAAGCAAGATTCTCTACCACGACCAAACAAAGACTCCAAGGAAGATTAGCATTCTGGTATCTGAATATAGTTAAGGTTGGTGGGGGAGAGGAGATCAAAGGGCCAACTCTGGGAAAAGAAGGAATCCATGCGGACATCACTTGGGGGCTGAATGGACATACCAATTTCTGAATATTGAACTGTATTAATCCCCATTTCCCCTCCCCAAACTAGACAGATCTAATTCTAGCTTCATCAAACCTTTAACTCCACCTGAGGGCTCAATTTACACCTACATTTGCATTGAAGCATCTTTATAGAAAAGCTCCATTTTCCTTCTTCCACTATGCAGTGGAAGCAGTGAAGTCTACACATCACAGCATCAGAGTGGTGGTATCTTCCTGGGTTTTCATCTGTTTCCAGACCGTTATTTCTATCTTCTCTGCTTTTCTGAGGCTCGTGCTACTTACCTGTACTATAGCTCTATTACTGCCCTACATTCTATTTATAGGTCTAAATTCCAGGATCCATACATCCAATTCCCTACTAGAAATCTTCACTTAGACATAAAGCAGCTCAAATTCAAATCATCAGCTACTGAATACTACCTATTCTTTCCTTTCTTTCTGTGCCATCTATACTTTCACCCTTGCAATTGGCTTTGATTCCCCATCCCAGCTCTTACATGTCTCACCAGATTACTTTTTTTGCCCACCCCTTAAAGACCAGTGTTCCCTAGGTTTCCCTCCTGTCATATTCTTGACATATTTTCCTGTAGCTTATCTCATCCAATCATTATTTCTAGCCCAGGCGTTGCTTATAAACTCCAGACCCATTTATCCACTGGTCTATCAAATTCTCACCTCAATGCCTTCAAATTAAATATGCTTTAAACTGAATTCATCATCTCTTCACCCTCACTTTAAGTCATGTTCATTTTCCTTCCTATAATTCAAATACCGGTAATTATAGGACAGATTATTATTACCACTATAAGTAAGTTGCCCAAGTCACAAAACCAGGTACTATCTTTGACTTCTTTGTCCTCACCCTCACACATACTTAAGCACCAAATTTTATCAATTGCACCCCTTTATTTCTAGAACCCATCAACATTTCTTCATCTTCATTGCTACCTTCCATAAGGTTCTCACCATTTCTGATCTGGATTATAGCAATAGCTTCTAAATTGTCTTCTGCCACTATCATGTTTCTAGTCCTTCTTACACATTTCTGAGAGATCCTTCTATAGTGCAAGGATTAAAGTTAGCATAGTCCTGTAAGAGGGATAGTTTTAAAATAAATATATAAAAATCACTAGCTTTCCTATAGTCATCAAAAACTATTTATAAAGGATTCATTTCATGTTAGTAATTAAAATATAAAATACCTAGCATTATACTTCCAGGAAACATATAAGAATAAATACGGGGGAAAACTAAATTTTAGAGATGTAAGGGAAGACCTGATTAAATGTAGAAAATACCATATTCCAGAAGGGAAGATATCAATTTCTCACAAATTACTTTATATTTAACAGTATATAGCAAAACCCTCATAGGATTTTTTGAGAGGAAACTGGACAAAATGATTCTATACCCCATACAGAAGAATAATCATGCACAAAGAACCCAGGGATTTTTGAAAAGAGAAGGGTGAAGGTGAATTTGCATTACTGGTAATAAAATTCTTTTTAAATTGAGTCTAATTAAAACAAAGCATTATTGTCTCCACAATAAAATCAGTAAAACAGAAATCTCAGAAATGAAACCAAGTATATAAGGCCTTACAGTATATGATAAAAATGGCATTTCAAACACATTGACACATCTGATACACTTTAGATGTATCAAAATACTCCAATGAAAAAATAAAAGGAATAGGAAAAAAACCCAGATGACTATATAATCCCAGTTAGAAGGCCTAAATAGCACATCGAAAGAAGAACTCATTAAAGGAAGAGATTGATAGACTGTTTCATGAAGGGTGAAAGATAAATTACAAAAATGGAAAAAGTATAGCATATCACAAAGTTATTATTCTTAATATATAAAAGGTGTTAAAATTAACAAGAAAACAAACACCTTAATTAAAAAAAAACATAAACTGTCAATTTACACAATATGTTCAATAAGTAAAAAAAAATATCAGAAACCAAACAAATGAAAACTAAAATAAATGATTTGTTTCCACTTATTATATTGGGAGAAGGACTAGAAAGAATGATACATTTTGTTGCGTATGCTCTCCTGTACTACTGGAGGGAGTGTAAGTTGACAGTAGTTTTGGAGGGCAATTTGGCCATTAGAAAATATATACACCGGGCTTCCCTGGTGGCGCAGTGGTTGAGAGTCCGCCTGCCGATGCACGGGACACAGGTTCGTGCCCCGGTCCGGGAAGATCCCACATGCCACGGAGCGGCTGGGCCCGTGAGCCATGGCCGCTAAGCCTGGGCTCCGCAACGGGAGAGGCCACAACAGTTAGAGGCCCGCGTACCGCAAAAAAAAAAAAAAAAAGAAAAAAAAGAAAATATATACACCATTTATTTGACAAGAACTCCACTTTGTGGAATTCATCTTCTAAAAAATCAGAAAAACATATAAAGGTACATGTACATTTTTTATAATAGTGAAAAAAAATCAACTTTATCCAAAAAAGCATTATTTAAATTATGGTATATCTAAAATAACTCTTATGCAGTAATAAAAATGATGTTGTGGATATATATTTATTGACAAGAAAAGCTATCTATATACAACAAAGTGGAAAAAGAGCAGGCTACAACATAGTTAACAGTAAGATAAAATTTTGGAAAAAAGATATAGGCGATGAAAAAAATATCAGCGGTGTCATCTCTCAGTGGACTATGTATGATTTTTTTTCTGCTTATTTTTATTTTCTATTTTTCTATAACAAATGTCTATAAGCTACATAAAACACATATGCAACCCCCCAACTAAAATCCTTCCATAGCTCTCTAACAGAGCTCAGGAAAAAGTCCAAACTCCATCCATAGCCCATCATGCCCTGGCTCTACACCTACTGAACCCTTCCTCTTCCAAACCTCTCCATTCCTTGAATGACCCATGTGCTGCCTTGCCTCTATCTTTTTAAATTTATTTATTTATTTAATTTTGGCTGTGTTGGGTCTTCGTTGCTGCGCGCGGGCTTTCTCTAGTTGCAGTGAGTGGGAGCTAATCTTCGTTGAGGTGCACGGGCTTCTCATTGAGGTGGCTTGTCTTGTTGCGGAGCACAGGGTCTAGGCGCACGGGCTTCAGTAGTTGTGGCACGTGGGCTTAGTTGCTCCATGGCATGTGGGATCTTCCTGGACCAGGGCTTGAACCCGTGTCCCCTGCATTGGCAGGTGGATTCTCAACCACTGCGCCACTAGGGAAGCCCCCTTGCCTCTATCTTACTCATCATCTGAGGCTTGGTTCAGGTATCCATTCACTTTTCAACTTGTCCAGAAGAGGTTTTCCCTGAACTGTGTCTCTGCCCCTCCCCCAATAACCACACCTGTCCCCAACCCCACAGTAAAGGTTAGAGATGTCTCCCTCAACGTTACACACTCTTTGAGCCCATCCCTCTCCTTCTACTTAGCTATATAAGCTCCTCTTTATTTCCTCCACTCCTAGCATAGAACCTAGCATGAAGTAGTAGGGACACAAATGTTTGCTGAATGAACAAATCAAGGAACACTAGGAATACAACTACTATCTTGGCCTGGTGCTTTTTAATTAAGTCTCTGGCTGCTTTGAGCCATGACAATTCTTTTTTTTTTTTTCCAGTATGCGGGCCTCTCACTGTTGTGGCCTCTCCCACTGTGGAGCACAGGTTCTGGACACGCAGGCTCAGTGGCCATGGCTCACGGGCCCAGCCGCTCCACGGCATGTGGGATCTTCCCAGACCGGGGCACGAACCCGTGTCCCCTGCATCGGCAGGCGGACTCTCAACCACTGCACCACCAGGGAAGCCCCGACAATGTTTTTTAATGAAGTTCCAAGTTGAAGGTAAACATAGATATTGTCCATGCAGCTCAAGAGGGTGAGAGGGACCAACAGAGAATTCCAATGGAGGCAGATTTGAATCTTCTTATGTATCTACCCTCTCACTTACACCTACCACACGACAGAGCTCCCTCTCACTAAGAGTTCCAACAATGGTTGAGGAGCCTCTGTAAGAATGCTGTTAAAGGAGTTCTCATACAGGGTAGGTGAGGTCAGAACTATCACTTCAAGGTTCCTTGCAGTGCTAAATTTTGATGTTTTATGAGAGTCTCTTCAGTCTGAGGAAAACTGCTAACTTCTAATAATTTATGTGAACCATAGGCTCCAAACCCTTTATTAAAACAGTATGTCCTTTGGAATGGTGGTTAGCTTTACTAGAAATAAACAGCCTTGATTTTTAACAGCTCTCGTTTTACTTTTTGAAACTGGTTTACTTTTTCATCATGACATTTTGAAACTTCTACATGCATGTGATTTATGAAAAAACAAATGGCTTTAGAGATAATTTTGGGAACATTACAGACATCTGTCATTTTAGAAACCTACTGTGCTAGAGGATAATGTTCACTTAATATCTAGGAGCTATGGAGATATACTGGATTGTCTTTAAGATATGTTATTACTGTATAAATAAATGAACACATGGAGAAAACAATTAAGATTCATAACTTTGTGAAGATCATGTTCAGGATGAATAATTATTTCCTTATTGTCAGCTCTGCCCCTCAAATCAAATTGGTTTTCTTTTTTTTTTTTTTTTTGGTATGCGGGGCTCTCACTGTTGTGGCTTCTCCCCTTGCGGAGCACAGGCTCTGGACGCGCAGGCTCAGTGGCCATGGCTCACGGGCCCAGCTGCTCCGCGGCATGTGGGATCCTCCCGGACCGGGGCACAAACCCGTGTCCCCTGCATCGGCAGGCGGACCCTCAACCACTGCGCCACCAGGGAAGCCCTGTTTTCTTTTTATTATTATTGTTTTTGGTCTTAGTTACACTTCTGGTAGAATGGAGTAAATTATGCAAAAGTGAACATGGTACTTCCATACTTACCTTCAAAAAATTCTCAAACCAATCTTTAAATCAAACATTAAATCTACTTAAGAATTTTCAAAAGAGGAGTCTAAAGGCAAATACTATAATGAAAAAATTAACAGAAAAGTAATCAAACATACCTGGTCCTTTTCAAGTGTAAGTATTTGATAGCCAGTTGTTCTACTACATATTAGTTTTCCACTACTATCAAAAGAAGCCAAACGTAATCTAGAATTAAAAACACACACACACACAAAAACTAATGATTTTTTAAAGCACGTATCAATTTAAATAAGCCCTACCTTACTTTAATAATTACTTTTTTCTTCCATATTCTTTTAATTTTTTAAAATCTTTAAGTCTTTTATTTGTTAAGAATTTAAAGTCTTTTCAAACTATAAACTGATTCCATTTAGATTTACAAGCTTGTGCTATTATACATATCTGAGATATAAAAATAATTTATAAGTATGCCTTTAAAAATTAATTAATTAGGTTACAGCAGGTCTTAGTTGCAGCACATGGGCTCCTTAGTTGTGGCATGAGAACTCTCAGTTGCAGCATGCATGTGGGATCTAGTTCCCTGACCAGGGATCGAACCCAGGTCCCTTGCATTGGGAGCATGGAGTCTTAGCCACTGCGCCACCAGGGAAGTCCCCAAGTATGCCTTTTTTATTGTGATAAAATATACATAAAATTTACCATTTTAACCATTTTTAAATGTATAGTTCTTGGCATTCAACACATTTCACACTGTTCTGTAGTCATCACCTCCATTCATCTCTAGAACCTGTTCTTCTTCCCCAGCTGATACTCCGTACCCAGTAAACATGAATTCCCCATTTCCCCTTACCTCAGCCCCCGACAATCACCATCCTACTTTCTGTCTCTATAAACTTGTCTACTGTATGTACCTCATGTAAGTGGAATCATACAGTATTTTTGTTCTTTTGTAACTGGCTTATTTCACTTAGTGTAATGTCTTCAAGTTTCAAGCTGACATGTTATAGCACATGTCAGAATTTCCTCCCATTTTAAGGCTGAATAGTATTCCATTGTAGGTATACATCACATTTTGTTTTTCCGTTCATCTGTCAATACCTGGGTTGCTTCCACCTTTTAACTGTTGTGAATAATGTTGCTATGTGTACAAATATGTTTGAGTCCTTGCTTTCAATTCTCTTGGGTAAATAACCAGAAGAGGAATTCCTAGATCATTTTGGTAATTCTATTTAATTTTTTGAGGAGCTGCCACACCATTTTCCACAAACTAAGCACCATTTTACATTCCTACTAGCAATGTACAAGGGTCTAATTCCTCCTCATCTGCACCAACACTTTTGTTTTGTTTTTGATATTAGCCATCCTAACGGGTGTGAGGTGGTATCTCACTGTGGTTTTGATTTGCATTTCCCTTATGATTAGTAATGTTGAACATCTTTTCATGTGCTTATTGGTCATTTGTATATTTTCTTTGGAGAAATGTTTATTTAAGTCCTTTGCCCATTTTTGAATCAGGTTGTTTTTTTGTTGGGGAATGTTAGGAGTTCTCTATATAGTCTTATCAGATATACAGTTAGCAAATATTTTTTCCCACTCCATGGGTTGTTTTTTCACTTTGTTAAGTGTCCTTTGACACACAATTTAATTTTGATGAAGTTCAACTTTTTTTGTGGTTGTTGCTGCCTGTGCTTTGGTATCATACTGAAGAAATCATTGTCAAATTCAATGTCATAAAACTTTTCCCCTGTTTTCTTCCAAGACTTCTTTTATGGTTTTAGCTCTTATGTTTAGGTCTTTGATCCATTTTGAGTTAATTTTTGTGTATGGTATAAGGTAAATATGACTTTTAAATAATCCGTTCATTAAGCTATTTTCCATTTTGTCAGCATCCTCTCCAGAAAAATATTGCCAGCTCAACTATTAGGCAAAGTTGGACATCTGAAATCCTATAGAAAGTTAAGGAAAATACCAGACATGTTTTCCTCTAAGAATACCTTGTTGTATTTCCAGTTTAGACCTTTTATTTTCTAGGAATAGCAGCAAGGCAACAGCTTCAAGCCCAGTATCAATCCTACACCATTCATATTCCAGCCCATTCTTTCTTCCTGACATACTAGATCTGGGTCTTATAATTTTGATTATTAATACATTTTGTAGGAATGGAGCTTTATCATTTCCTTGCAGTTTCATATATATTGTATCTTACCAAAGTTCTACTATTGTTGGTGTAAATTATGGTTTTATTTCATTTCTTATAGTTCTTTTAGAGTGAGGAAGAGTGGGGTGGGAAAATCTCATCCTACCTAAATGCTATGCTCCTTCGAGGTTGTAAACTGACAGATCCACTACATGGCTGATTCAGTGTATTGCGTTTGAAAATGATGTATCGATTGGTGTAAGTTACAAGCAGGTCAAAGCCGAAGTTAAAACCTGTCCACCGCCAGCAGTACTAAAATACAAAGGAGAAAGATTTACTTCAGTTTATCATATTAGCAAGTCAAAAATAAAAAGTTCAAACTGTCTTTTCTTTTTCTAATTCATTTCAAGTATTTCTGTCTTATGGGTCCCTACTTTTTGTCAGTGCCTTAAGGCTTAGCACACACAATATATCTGTGATATATATACAAGGTTTACCACATAGACATAGTATATATCAAAGCCAGCAAAAGCAGCCTCTATGATCATTATTCCTTCAGGTACTTTCCTAATATTGTCTCTTCATGATCTGTTTCATCAACTCTCCACATTTTATCATAACTAATATGTTAAACTAATTAGTTTATCATAACTAATATGGCTTAGTTGATAGTTATAAGCTATACCAACTCTAAGTAGGTATAGTTTAGGGGACTAGGAGTCTAGATAGAGGTAGTAAGAATCCGCTAAAATTTTTCCTGCTTTAAAAATACTCTGAAATACCTTAAGTGATACCTTGTGTGATCTCTCTTATATGTAAAATCTAAAAAAAAATATGTACTAAAAAAAAACAAACCCTAAGCTTACTGATACAGAGAACAGCTTGGTGGGTGCCAGAGGCGAGGGGTGGGGAGTGGGAGAAATGGGTGAACTGTTTTTTTTAGTTTAAATAAATTTTAAAAATACCCTAAAATACCTTAAGTAACTAACCAACAGATACACAACTGAGTTATTTTAAATACCATCATGAGGTTCACAAGTTTGTTTATTCTATCACCTAATAGTTAATGAGAGACTATTAAGTAAAGTGGCATTGTATAATGAAGTAAAGTTAGGACTTCAAGTGTTTGGTTGACCCTCTGAATTACAACATTAAATCAAGAGTTCACTGATATTTATTGAGCACATATTTTGTGCCAGGTACTGCTCTAGCCATTAAAGAAATGGCAGTAAAGAAGTTTCTGCCCTAGTAAATGTATATTTTAATACGTGTGTGTTTGTGTGGAGGAGGAGATGAACAACAAACATGAAATGGGATGGAAGAGGACAGAATAGAATGCCAGGAGAGAGTGACAGGGTAGGGGAGGTGGGCTGGCAGCTGGGGAGCCTGTTGGTTCAGGCAGGTGGTCAGGGAACATCTCTCTAAGGAGGTGCTATGAGACTAGGGTCCTGAGTCAACTAAGGAGTGGATGGGGTAGCTATCTGGGGAAAAGTGACTTAGACAAAGAAAACAAGTACAAAGTTCTGGAGGTAAAAACATGCTTGGCATATCTGAGGAACAGCAAAAAGGCTACGTGGCTAGGGCAATAACTGAGGGGGACGGAGGCTGGAGATTAGTTCAGAGAGTCAGTCAGGGGCCAGAAAACATATGGCCTAGAGTCCACAGTAGGAAAGAGTTTGGATTTCTTCTAATTGTGGTAAGAGGCTAACGGAAAACTTTAGGGAAGGATGTAACATGATCTAACTTGCATTTTAAAAAGATGATTTTGGCTGCTGTGTGGAAAACAGAATGTATAAGAACAAGAGTAAAAACAGGGAGAGCAGTTATGAAGCTACAACAGTCCAGGCAAGAGATAATGGTGGCTTGGACTTGGGTCGTAGTGGTAGATGTGGTAAGAATATATTTGGGGGACTTCCCTGGTGGCACAGTGGTTAAGAATCCACCTGCCAATGCAGGGGACATGGGTTTGATCCCTGGTCTGGGAAGATCCCACATGCTGCAGAGCAACTAAGCCCGAGCGCCATAATTACTGAGCCTGTGCTCTAGAGCCCATGTGCCACAACTACTGAGCCCGTGCACCACGACTACTGAAGCCCATGCACCTATAGCCTGTGCTCCGCAACAAGAGAAGCTACTGCAATGAGAATCCCGTGCCCCGCAAGGAAGAGCAGCCCCCGCTCGCCACAACTAGAGAAAGCCCATGCATGGCAACGAAGACTCAATGCAGCCAAAAAAAAAAAAAAAAAAAAAATTATATATATATATATATATATATATATATATTTGGAAGATATATATTCAAAGGAACTTCTTATGGACAACAGATATGGAACAAAAGAAAGAAGAACCTGAAGTGTGGAGCTTATGCAGTGGATGAACAGAGGGGTTATCTATGGGCTGGAGAATACTTGGGAAGGAGGAGTTTGGGAATGAAAATCAAAGAGTTCAGCTGGAACCATTATATTTGAGAGGCTATTAGAATTCTAAGAAAGATGTCAAGTGAGTAGCTGGATACAGGAGTTAGGAATGGTGTAAAGTCATGGGACTATAAGAGATCACTTAGGAGTCAGCATAGAGAGTACAGATATGGAAGAAGTCCAAGTACTGAGCCTCCAGTCACACCAACATTTGTTGAGAAAGAGAAGGATCTAGCAAAGACTTAGAGGGAGCAGCCAACGAAGCAGGAGGAAAACCAGCACAGTATGCTGTCCTGGAAGTCAAATGGAGAAAATCTCCGTGGAGTGAGTGAAGAACTCACTTGTTGCCAAGAACTTTCGGAAGACTAAAAACTACTCGACTTGGTAATGTAGGAATCACTGGTGACAATGGCACAGCGTTTCACTTGACTTTACTGGAGTAAATGAATTGGAGTGGATACAGGCAACTTTTTTCAATGAATTTTGCTTAAAAAGGGTGCAGAGAAATGGAGTGGAAGCTAGAGGGGAATGTGAGTCAGGGAATGGTTTAAGATGGGGGATGCTGTAGCATGTTAATATGCTAAATGAGAATGATACAGAAGAGAAAAACTGATGATGCAGGAGAGTGAGGTGATGACTGTAGGAGCAAACTTTTTGAACAAGTGAGAAGGGATGGGGTCCATTATAAGAGGAGGTGGACTAGGATAGAAGCAGACAGTTCATCCATTCTAGTAAAAGGAAAAGCACAGCACACGGCTGCAGATGCAAGGAGACTGGTAGTATTGTTGGTAGGAGGATGCACAGATTCTCTTCCTACTGCTTTTATTTTCTGAATAAAGAAAGAAGCAAGGCCAATGGAAAGAATAAGGGTGGTAGCATTGCCCTTTTGAGAAGGTATGAGTTACTCCAGGAGTAGGAGGATAAATTCACTAGGGAAATGTAGGAGGATCACCATTTAGCACTAAAAACCTGCTTGAAGTTTACAGTTACAACATTCAAGTGAAACCTGCTGGGGTTTGTATGGTGTTTTTCTTTAGTCACATTCTTTGGATGGAAGCAGGCATGGAATGCATGGAAAGGTGGGATTTAACAAGAACTGGGGTTTAGCCTGGTGAATTTGACTGAGTGAAAAAGGGAAAAAGGAAGTTAAGAGTATAAGCCAGGGACCAATTTTTTTTTCACCTTGTATATTGTTTTTAATTAATTGTTACCTACAAAAGTTCCCAGCCTTAATTTTGCTCAATAACTTTTTAAAAATAAATTTATGTATTTATTTATTTATTTTATGGCTGCAATGGGTCTTCGCTGCTGCGCACCAGCTTTCTCTAGTTGTGGCAAGCAGGGACTACTCTTCGCTGCAGTGCGCGGGCTTCTCACTGCGGTGGCTTCTCTTGTTGCGGAGCACGGGCTCTAGGTGCACGGGCTTCAGTAGTTGTGGCATGTGCAGGCTCTGTAGTTGTGGTTCGCAGGCTCTAGAGCACAGGCTCAGTAGTTGTGGTGCACGGGCTTAGTTGCACTGTGGTGTGTGGGATCTTCCCAGACCAGGGCTCGAACCCATGTCCCCTGCATTGGTAGGTGGATTCTTAACCACTGTGGCATCAGGGAAGCCCTGGTCAATAACTTTTTAAAGTTAATTTTTATTGGAGTATAGTTGCTTTACAGTGTTGTGTTGGTTTCTACTGCACAGCAAAGTGAGTCAGCTATACATATATACATATATCCCCTCTTTTTTGGATTTCCCTCCCATTTAGGTCAGCACAGAGCATTCAGTAGAGTTCCCTGAGCTATACAGTAGGTTCTCATTAGTTATCTATTTTATACATAGTGTCAATAGTGTATATATGTCAATCCCAATCTCCCAATTCATCCCACCCCAGCCAGGGACCAATTTTAAGATGGAACATAAAATATAAGTCAAGTAAAGAAAGAAGTAGGGATGTGGTGAGAGGGTAATGGGGAAAAGATAGTAAGAACAATGTATTGTACATTCTAGTGGGGTTAAAAAGTTGTTGGGAGTCCAGGTACTAGAGGGAGAGTGCTAGAAAGATAACACGAGGTGGAGTCTGCAAGTGGTATGCTTAAAATGGAAATTTTGAAGAGGGTACATGAATTAGTGATACAAAAATTGAGGATATGCTTATAAGACATTGGTTCCTGAGGTAGGGTAGAGCACAAGATCACGGAGGGAAGGAAGGTCAGGGAACAGATGCTAAAATCACCAAGACTGATAAGAAGAGTAGGGAGAAAGAAAGCCAGCAAGCCGAGCGAATGATGGCCACAGTCAGAGTAGTGAGTGGTGCAGAAGTATGCACTTCAAAGGAGCTGTGATTCAATGACGATGAGGGTGGAACAAGGTCTGGAAGCGACAATAAGGAGGACTAAGGAATAAATAAGATGCTATTCCTCTTTCATACTCTGAAATTATGAATGCAAACATAAAATAATGAAACTTTCAAAATTAAAGTTAAAATTAGGGAAAATCTGGGAGAAAAATAACCAAATGGTTATCTAAATTAGGCTGAACTGTTTTCAAAGATGAAAATTACAATTAGGGTAGAGTTTTTAAAAAAATGTAGTTCATGTCTCGTTAGTGGCTGTAAAATCAATTTAATGAGTCACAATCAGCTTTTTAAAAAAAATTAAGTAGAAATACATCTATAGGACAAAGTAGCTGTAAGCACTGTTTTGTAATACTTTTGTTTCACTTATATGCATTTGTACTGGGTGTTAATGACATACATAATTTTTAATGTGGGTAGCAATCAAAGCGTTTGAATGTCTTTGATCTAGGGTAACTGTAAAATAGAATTACTTTTAAGACTATGTAACAGCTCCCATTTAACGTCTTATTTATCTTTATTTCTGGTTTGCTGAGGGATCTTCTCATATCTCATATCTAGACCCAGAAAGTTCAACAGTCTCAGGGAAGGCTGAATAATCAATCACCACTGAGTATGTAACTCCTTGCCCAGGAGATCATGCTACAGAAACTAATCCACAAAAAAGCTCTTCTGAGGTATAATATGTATCACGATTGTTATTGAAAGTATATTTTGCACTAATAGTACAACAATTTGTATAAGACTATTAAGAGTCACAACCCATACTTACTTCACCATCTTTGGCAAGCTTTCTACCACACCTCATGCTATTTCCCTCTAGCTCTTCTTTATTGATTTCTTGAGGCCTAGAAATATATACAAAACATGAAATCTCACAGAAAATCAGCAACTAATATTTGAAAAATAACTGTGAGTTACAACAAGAGAAAAACTTTCTACTAGATTTAAAAATAAAATTTTGTAGTACAGATAAAAATCAAAATGCAATGATTAAATCTAGCCCATTACCTCTGCTAAATAAAAAAAAATTTAAATCTTTAGTGTTTCATTTATTGCCTTGACTTCTAGAATACTTTTACTAGGGCCCAGTGAAACCAGAGAAGAGGGGGAAATAATCTATGAGAAATTCTGCTTACCGAGAAAATAAAACACTTAAAAGTCTAACTACTAAGTAAAATTAAATTAAAATCTATTATTTAAGACGTGACTTGGTATCACCTACCATTTGATATTATTGTTTCGCACACAAGCCATTTTTTAAAGTAGTACAACTATACAAACTCAGTATTTAATAGAAAACAGCTGTAGAATTTTATCAGTTAATCTTTACTTGGCCCTCTTACTTTAAAAACCTTAATCAACTAAGAGAAACACTGTTATTTCAAGATGTAATAATAAAATGACATTATTATTAGCTTAGAATTCCAAATGATAAAATACATTCATTCATATACAGCATTTATTAAGTACCTAGATACCGGGGCCATCTTCATCATCATTATCTAATAAATATATTGAAACAAATACAATACATAAAAAATAATGAAATGGAAATAAAACTAATAAAACATATCCTTGACATCCAAGAGCTCAGTCTAGCAGGGAACTAGACATAAGCAATAAGATAATAACGTGGAGAGAACTGATGTTAACAGCATGAAGAAGGCACAGATTTATTGCCTGGGATTAAGAGTGGGGATAATAACAGAGGAAGTATTATTTGTGCCTGAGAGGGAGTTTGTTGGGGTAGACGTCAGGGGTGAACTCTATGCAGAGGAAGGGCATTCCAGGTAGAAGGACTAGCAAAAAAGGACCGGAGCATGAAAGGGTACTAAATGTATGAAGAACTTAGTGCAGCTGGAGCCTAAAATGAGCATGAGAGGAGATAAAGCGAAAGGCATTTGGGACAGACTGTTGAAGGGCCCCACAGGCTACGTTCACAGGAGTTTCAAATTTTCCTGTAGGTAAGAGAGAGTTCCCATGTATTTGTTCTGTTACTTTAAAATTTTTTCTTACGAAAACTTTCAAACATATAAAAGTAAATAGGGACTTCCCTGGTGGCACAGTGTTTAAGAATCCACCTGCCAATGCAGGGGACACGGGTTCAAACCCTGGTCCAGGAAGATCCCACAAGCTGTGGAGCAACTAATCCCGTGCACCGTAACTACTGAGCCTGCACTCTAGAGCCCGTGAGCCACAACCACTGAGCCTATGCGCCGCAACTACTGAAGCCCACACACCTAAAGCTTGTGCTCCGCAACAAGAGAAGCTACCGCAGTGAGAACCCTGTGCACCGCAAGGAAGAGCAGCCCCCACTCGCCGCAACTAGAGAAAGCCCATGCACGGCAATGAAGATCCAACGCAGCCAAAAATAAATAAATTTAAAAAATAATAAATAAATAAAAGCTTTGCTTAAAAAAAAAGTAAATAGTACAATGAGCCAAATTTTCTCACCATATAGGTTCAATAATCCTGTTTTAGTTTTACTCCCATTTCTCCCCACATCCCTCCCAACTGTTTATTATTGAGGCTGACCCTCCAGACATCATATCCTTTAATCTGTAAATATATATCACACATAAAGCAATAATCCCTAACTATCATCTAATGTCCCTGGTCTTATTTAAGCAGGGAAGTGAAATCATATTTCTACTTAGGAGGCTAATCCTGTTGGCAATGTGGAAAAGCGTTTGGAAGAGGAGAACCCTGGAGGGAGACTTTACTAGATTATAACCTAGAGTCAATGGAGTACACTGTCTTTCTCACTTTAGCAGCCCTACAGTAGCGAGCAGATACTCAGTATGTGTGGAAGAGAGTGCTTCATTAGGGGCAATACAGTCACATACATAATAAGAATGCAAGAAAGCCACTTATTCTAACTCAGTCTCTTCGGTGAGACTCTATATTAAACTCAAAAAGGATACAGATGAGAAAAATCTTGAATAATAGAGAACATCCAACACTTAAAAACTGAATATACAAAAGAAGTAGGTAGGATGGTTTATAAAACATTTCATACATTACAAAATGCTTCAAATCTGAATTCCAGTAAATAATTAACTCTCATTTTTTGGAGGGGTCTCCTATTTCAACAATCTTACTGTATTTGTGCAAGATAAGTATGCTATGAATATATTTGGGAAAAGATGGGATATAAGTTACAAGTAAAGTAGAAACTAAGAACCCTGGATAATAATCTTGCAATCATTATCTTAAGTTTATAGAACCCTTTCACACACTCACTGTTTAGCTATAAACACAACTAGGCTATTATTTTAGGAAGTTCTTTAGTGTATAAAAATAAATTAAAAGAGATCAGGGCAGAAAAAAATTTAAATGTAAAACCTTTTTATGTACTCACAGGTGGACTGTCTCTTCACGCTGCCTATACCAAGGAGCTAGTATAAAGATCAAACAATAAATGTGGAAGTACTTCACTGAACTGCACAGCACTACACATTGAAAGAAAAGAACAGATAATATGCTTTCTCTTAAAATGAAGACAGTACATAAATATTTTCTAGAGGGGTCATATGCTTTTGATGAAGGCACCTGTGTAACCAGATGGGTTAATTCACCTTATGCTCAAGTCTTCAAAAAAACTATTACAGGGGACTTCCCTGGTGGTCCAGTGTCTAAGACTCCACGCTCCCAATGCAGGGGGACTGGGTTCATCCCTGGTCAGGGAACTAGAGCCCGCATGCCGCAACTAAAAGATCCCACGTGCTGCAACTAAAAGATCCCGTGTGCTGCACCTAAAGATCCCACGTGCCGCAACTAAGATCTGGTGCAGTCAAATAAATAAATAAATAAATATTTTTAAAAAAAGAACTTAAAAAAACAAAACAACCCCTATTATATTAGTGAGAATTTGACAATACTGCCACAAATGAGAAAATTGGCTTTACCTATACATATATATGAAGATCATGCTTTATGAAAGTATTATTCCAGGTAATATTTCAATAGCTTAAAAGAATATCATAACACTAAGTGAAACAAAGTATATCAATTATTCAATTTTACTAATATATAGCAAGTGACAATACAAACATTGTTATACTAATTGACCAAAAAGATAAATATTTATAATATTGATAGTTATAGAAATATAAGAATAAAAGCTGATTACATGATCTTTTTCTCTAACAGCTCTTGACTTTAATACTGTTACTGGTTTTTCAACATAATGAATACATTTAAAAATTCATAGCAAAATCCATATACCTGTGGTCAATTAATCGACAACAATGGAGGCAATAATATATTAATACAATGGAGAAAAGACAGTCTCTTCAACAAGCGGTGGTGGGAAAGCTGGACAGCTACATGCAAATCAATATGAACACTCCCTCACACTATATACAAAAAAACTTCAAAATACTTTAAATACCTAAGTATAAGACATGACACCATAAAACTCCTAGAAAAGAACATCGGCAAAACATTCTCAGATATAAACTGCAGCAATATTTTCTTAGATTAGTCTCCCAAGGCAAAAGAAATATAAGCAAAAATGAACAAATGGGACCTGACCTAATCAAACTTAAAAGCTTTTGCACAGCAAAGGAAACCATAAACAAAATGAAAAGACAACCTAGGGAATGGGAGAAAATATTTGCAAATGATGTGACCTACAAGGGGTTAATATCCAAAATATATAAAGAGCTCATACAACTCAAAAAAACAAACCACCCAATCAAAAAATGGGCAGAAGACCTAAATAGACATTTCTCCAAAGATGACATACAGATGGCCAACAGGCACATGGAAAGATGCTCAACATCAATAATTATTAGAGAAATGCAAATCAAAACTACAATGAGATGTCACCTCACACCAGTCAAAATGGGTATCATCAGAAAGTCTACAAATAATAAATCTGGAGAGGGTGTGGGGAAAAGGGAACCCTCCTACACTGTTGGTGGGAATGTAAATTGGTGCGGCTCCTATGGAAAACAGTGTGGAGATTCCTTAAAAAACTAAAATTAGAGCTACCATACCTAGCAATTCCACTCCTTGGCATATATCCTAAAAAGATGAAAACTCTAATTCAAAAAGATACACGCACCACAATGTTCATAGCAGCACTATTTACAAGAGCCAAGACATCGAAGCAGCCCAAGGGCCCATCAACAGATGATTGACTTAGGAAGATGTGGTATATTTATATACAATGGAATATGTATTACTCAGTCATAAAAAAGAATGAAATATTACCATTTGCAGCAACATGGATGGACCTAGAGAATATCATACTAAGTGAAATAAGTCAAAGAGAGAAAGACAATTATAAGATATCACTTATATGTGGAATCTAAAAAAATAATACAAATGAATCTATATAAAAAACAGAAGAACTCACAGACAAAACAAACTTATGGTTACCAAAGGGGAAAGGGAGGGGTGGCAGGATAAATTAGGAGTATGAGATTAACAGATACAAACTACTATACAGAAAATAGATAAGCAACAAGGATTTACTGTATAGCAAAGGGAACTATATTCAGTATCTTATAGTAACCTATAATTGAAAATAATCTGAAAAATATATATTATACAACTGAATCTCTTAGCTGTATACCTGAAACTAACACAATATTGTAAATTAACTATATTTCAGTAAAAAAAAAAAATTTTTTCTTTTTTAATGAACAATGCTGTGATGTACCATACTTACCCCACCTCACTGTCTTGTTCTGCCCGGAGCATAGCAAACCACTGCTGTTTATACACAGAAGATAGCCATTCTAAAATGTAAAAATACATATAAGGATAATAAGAAATATGTAAAAACATAAAGGATTTAAAAATTTTAAGAAGCTGATAAAATTTTTACCATTTTAAAATTCAAGTTTAAAACAGCAATAAGTAAAGCTGGTAATTTGTATTTTATAAACATGCTATAACGATACAGCTTAATGATTTTTAAAGTGGTAAATGTTATCTTCCTTTGCTTTAGGATAGACTCTACTTAGATCACATACATTTAAAACTTTAGTTAAAAGTATATTCTTGTATTTAATAATTTCCTTTTCATAGCTGATACTATTTTTCATTTGTAAGAAACATACCAAAAGTAATATTTTCAGTTTTAACAAAAGCTTTAATAGAAAACTGAATAATGGATTGTTCCTAAATTAAATTATCTAAAAACAATTAATGAGAAATATACCATCTCTAAATTATTAGATGAATTATGCAACTCAAGAAATAATTTTGACACGATTTAGATAACTATTATAATTTAAATTATTGCAAATGGAATATAATAATTATAGATATTCTTCCCTTTAATAATAAGCATATAATTTTTCCACAAAATGAGACTGTGGAAGCTGAAATTTTAATTATTTTACATAAAACATGGATTTATTAAAAATATAAGCAGAACTGGCTTAGCACCATATTTATTTTTTGCTCTTATTTATTCCCAACTAAAAGGGTAGTTTTTCTAATTTTTAAGTTAAATGATTTCTCTACCTCTACCGAAAGGCAGGGGAAAAACCCTAGTGCAATTAAAATCTGGGTTTTCACTTCATAATTCTCTACCTAATAAAAGGTATCCAGATGACTTGCACTGATTTATTGGTGTCCTTCCTTAAAATTCTCTATAAATACACTTATGAGTGCTTCTTTCCCTAAAATAATATTGTTGCTATTATAAGGAATAACTGCTGAATATCTAGGCCACAAACAATTCATTTTCAGTAGGTAAAGACTAACAGCAAAATTTATGTGACTCTGTATACCTACACACATATTGTTCATCTTATTTGCAAGGTATTTGGATTTTAAAATTCTGTTTTACTGTATTTTATTAAAAAAAAAAAGCTGATCCCTTCCCATTAAAATGATTTCTCAACTCACTACAGGTTATGCCTGTAGTTTGAATAAACTCCTTTAAAACTAAAAGCATTTTGTTTTTTGGCTGCGCCACCTGGCTTGCGGGATCTTAGTTTCCTGACCAGAGATTGAACCCAGGCCTCGGTAGTGAAAGCGCCGAATCCTAACCGTTGGACTGCCAGGGAATTCCCTGAAAGCATTTTTAACAAGTTAAAAATGTGGGTACACATTTTTGTCCCTCCTTTCTTGCCTTAATCTAAAAGAGTAAAAAGTCAAACTAGATATCTTTTTGGTCACAGGTAGTTCATCCAGTAGCAGCAGCCCCAAAATATGTCACTAGAACCACTAGTTCAAATGCAGTGTTGACAGTTGATACACAGGGGGAAATCTCTGATAAAATGAGATTGAAAAACATGGGATAAAAATAAGTGAAACAATTTGCCTTATACAGAGTTTTTAATACGATTATATGCAGACGTATCTCCCAAAACGCAGATACGCTAGGCAGAGTTTCCCAGAATCCTTTTTGGCAGAGTTAGTGTTCAGTGGAAAGATTCTGAAAAAGTGCCTTGAAGAAACTTCCACTCAGTGAAAACAAATTTAAGCACTTTTAAACTTTATCAGACCAAAATACAAAACAAAAACTCAAAACGGGCACATCAAAGTGGCATTTGACAGTGCTATAAATCAGCAGCTGCAGATCTAATCGACAGCAGTTTTGAATGTAAACACAGTACTTTTCTAATAGAATAAATGAGATAAGTCAGAATGAATTTATTTAGATCATTCCTCTTGTCTTATACAAAGGATATGGGGAAGGGGGTCTCCAAAAGTATACTATTTGAAAATCTAAATGTCTTAGATTTACAAAACTTTAAAACACAAACAGAAAGATAAGATACACCCTGAATTTGCCTAGTTTTATTGTTTAAATCAAAGAAACAGTGTATATTCAGGTATATACACATACAAAAATCTACTCACAACCAGTAAAGCATATAGCAAAAAACAGCCTACAGGTTGAATGTTATATGAAACACGTTAAGTCAGAATTAGATCATGAAGGTGAAGGAAGTCTACATAATAAAAAATTCCTATCTGGATAAAAGAATATTTTGTACAGAGCATCTATAGGTATATTAGTATAAAATTATGGAGAAGTTCATCTCAAAGATCTTCATGTATAATAACCTAAAAATCTAGTTCCAAAAGATGACAAATTTACTCTACTGAGTACAGTATTTCTCAATAAAACTAATTACATGAATTTATATACATTTTCATTTTAAGCAACTTATTTTCATAAAATTCATACTGCTTTAACAATTATCATCTCTATTGAATTTACGAAAATATTAAGCATTGTTTCCCCATTATTCCCACAACAGTAATTCCTGATATAAAAAGTTACAAGAATACCTATTTTCTTGCCCACAATGCAAAGTAAGGGAATAAATCTATTGCATTACTTTGTTATCAAAAGCCAAAAAATTAAACATACTCAAAAGAATGGTGATTCAAAGTTAAGTTTGAATTCAAAGTTAAGTTTGCTTAAGTTTCTGCAACTGGATATGCAAACTTAAAGAGATTAAACATAGCGGACTTCTTCTAAGTAAGATGGAGCCAAAAGCAATATGGGCTTTAGAACAGGAAAGACTTGGGGTTGCATTTGAGCTCTGCTTCTCACTAGCTGTATGACAGGATAGTAATACTTCATCTATAAAATGGGAACTACCTTGATAATTTCAAAGATTACGTTACATGATAGGTGTTAAATGTATAATCTGGCATATTACCTGGGACACTGAAGAATCTACACATATTTGTTTACTTTTCCTCCTCCGCTTTAAGGTTCTTAGGTTAGGAGCTAGAACCTAAACTTATCTGATAGAGTAAATACTGTATTAGGCCGTATGTAAGTTAGTATGTTTCAGAAAATGATTTTAGTTCACACAAACTGAGTGCCTACTACCTGTCAAGCACTGTACTATGTACCTGAGAGAAAAAGATGAAAAACATACAGTCCAACCAGGACACAGATATATTCTGTACTACAGTAATCTAGCAAGAGATGACGATGTCTTAACAAGGAAGTGGTAGCAGGCAAAAAAAGGAGGTGAGTTTGAGAATTATCTAGGGAAAAAATCTATAGGACATAGTGAATGGATGTGGAGGAAGACAGTTTGAGGAGGACAGGATGACTTGCAGGATTCTGCCATTTTCTGTGAGGCTGGGTGTTTGGTTTTTTTTTGTTTTTTTTTCCCCCCGTACGCGGGCCTCTCACTGTTGTGGCCTCTGCCGTTGCGGAGCACAGGCTCCGGACGCGCAGGCTCAGCGGCCATGGCTCACGGGCCCAGCCGCTCCGCGGCATGTGGGATCTTCCCGGACCGGGGCATGAACCCGTGTCCCCTGTATCGGCAGGCGGACTCTCAACCACTGCGCCACCAGGGAAGCCCGCTGGGTGGGTTTTTAATGTTGATGACTGATAAGCGAACATGGGAAGAAAAAACCAGGGACTAGAGCTGGAGGGGAAAGATATAAGTACGTTTTGTTTTTTTAAAAAAATAATTTATGTATTTACTTATTTATTTATTATTTATTTTTGGCTGTGTTGGGTCTTTGTTGCTGCGAGCGGGCTTTCTCTAGTTGCAGCGAGCGGGGGCTACTCTTCGTTGCAGTGTGTGGGCTTCTCATTGCGGTGGCTTCTCTTGCTGCGAAGCAGGGGCTCTAGGCACGCAGGCTTCAGTAGTTGTGGCACATGGGCTCTAGAGCTTAGGCTCAGTAGTTGTGGTGCACAGGCTTAGTTGCTCCGCGGCATGCAGGGTTTTCCCGGACCAGGGCTCGATCCCGTGTCTCCTGCATTGGCAGGCGGCTTCTTAACCACTACGTTACCAGGCAGGCCCATAAGTACTGTTTTGAATAGATGAACTGAAGCAATTTACACATGGCTAGTAACAGTTGGATATTCAAGTATGAAACTCAGAGGAGAGGTCAGAACTAGAATCTTTCAGTGAGTCATATGAATGAAGGAAATCACTCTGGGACACTATATAGAATGAAAATATCAATGATGCGCTAAGGGCGCCCTCAGGAAGTTAAGAGGTGGGCAGAGTAAGAGAAGCTTACAAAAGAAAAAGAGAAGGAATGGTCAAAGAGACCGGAAAAGAATCAGGAGAGTACAGTATTTCTAAACTAAGGTAGTACTGTAAGAATTTCAAGAAAAAAACTAACAAACCATGATATAAAATGCTAGAGAAGTTAAAGTAAGACTAACATGAGGCCACTAGATTTTACAAACAGGACAAACCTAACTTTCGCTAGAAAGTTTCAGTGAAATAGCGGGGCCAAAGACAGACTGAAATGGGCTGAGGAATGACTGAAAGGTAAGGAGATAGAGACAGCAACTCTGAAGAAAGTGATTATAAGGACAAGAGCAGTTACCATGAAGCGGACTCAGGGTCAAGACCGGGGGCGGGGGGGGGAGGGAGGGATTTGTTTTGTTTTTTAATAAGAGATTTGACCACACTTATAAGCTGAGGGAGAACAGGAGGGGGTTGAAGATACAGATTATTAAATGACAGTGCAAAGTTCCATAATAAACAGGAAGTGATAGGATTATGAACACAGTAGAAGGTTGGCTTGAACAGGGAGGGAGCACCTCAACCTCTGGGACAAGACAGGAAGGACAGGTGAAGAAACCCAGGAATCTAAACAAATTTTTGCCTGATAACCTTGCAAAATTTTATATAAAATTTATATAAAAATTTAAAGGAGAATTTATATAAAATAATAGAAGGAGAGTTCCCATACTCCATACTGACAGCAAGGTTATTGGAGAGGAAGCTTGAACAGAGTGGCAGAGGTTTGATATATAATTGCTGAAGCAAATGAAAATGAGGAATGACCAAGTAAAAGTAGTATATAAGGAGTCCCAAGGTCCAGGCTTAGCACTGAAATATGAGTTTGCAGTGGCACCAATACAAAAGTTACAGAATGCTCTGGAGCAGCACTCAGCACAGAGTAGAGGGTATAGAAACAAAGAAGGTTTAATGTAGTTTTAGAATTTTGTAAAGTAGAAGGACAAAGAGTTGAAAGCAACTGTGAAAGAGAGTGGTCCAGATGATCTAACATGAAATCCAGGCCTGAAAGGAAGAAAAGGCAGGAGGTTTGAAAGACTGGCAGAAAATGGGGGGCTTAAAACGGATTGGAGGGCTTCCCTGGTAGCGCAGTGGTTAAGAATCCGCCTGCCAACGCAGGGGACACGGCTTTGAGCCCTGGTCTGGGAAGATCCCACATGCAGCGGAGCAACTAAGCCCGTGCGCCACAACTACTGAGCCTGCACTCTAGAGCCTGCGCAACACAACTACTGAAGACCACGCGCCTAGAGCCTGTGCTCTACAAGAGAAGCCACAGCAATGAGAAGCCCAAGCACTGCAACGAAGAGTATCCCCCGCTTACAGCAACTAGAGAAAGCCCGCACACAGCAACAAAGACCCAACTCAGCCAAAAAAAAATAAATAAATAAATTTATTTATTTTAAAAAAACGGATTGGAAAGCAAACAACAGTGTAAAAGGAATGAGGCTATGAACATGCTAGAAGGTTACAGCTTGCAAACTACTGGATTTCTCATGCTGAGAAATTCTGGGTTACAACAAGGTTCATAGGTGGCAAGTGCTTAACGATCAGCAAAGATAAATGTTACAGGAGTTGAGGTCAAATTACTAGGAGGCTAGGGTACTAAATGGAATGCTAATATGGACACATTATGTTACTGAACAGGTGTAGAGAGGCAGACAGAAATTAAGTGCCCAAGTCTTAAATGAATGTGGAAGAATGCCTAGGGATCAGAAGAGAAAGAATAGAGGGTGAGCTGGATCATATGCAACAATGATTTGGAAAGGGCACTGAGGGGGCTGGCCCATTACTATCTGGCCTCCTAACCCTTTATTAGCAGGGTGTCTTAAGAGACAGAATGTCCTCTACAGAGGGAAAATAGTCTCTTCTGGGAGAGCTAAATAAATGGAGAGAAGAGATGGAAGACATGAGAAGACATAAGAGAAAGGTTAGGGAGGAATGGCAACAAGAGAGGTCAGAGGTATCAAAGGGAAGGGAAGTATGACAATGAAAGCATGGAATGAAACACACATAATGATCTGACCTAAGGTAAATCTAATTCCATGATATAATGGAATTCAACTGTGCTTGACACAGTTAAATCCTAAAATACAATGCTTCTATACAAAATCCTGATTTAATTTGGAATTAAACATATTTCTATTAAAATTTTAATTTAAATTTAATTTTTTCTATTTTAATTTCTATTTGAATTTAATTCTGACCTAAAGATGATCAAAATGTATGCATTAAAATTCCCCAGATTACTGAATGCATGACTTTGAATAATGTTAACACGTGTTTGGCACTATTTCTGAAAAATGAGCAGTCAATTTTAGCTAAGTAATTGAAATTATTTTCATTTATTTCAAACCTAGGATACATTGCTATTGACAGCATTTACCAATGTACCTTAAAAATGTGAGCTATGTGGCCACTTTCTGCCCTCTCGCAAACAGCATGGGATATAATTTTAATTTACACTCTGCTTTTGAAATGATAACTTTTATTTGGATATATAGGAAAAACTATTTGTCCATTTATATTCTAAAAGGAAAAAATAATGCCCTTTATTGTAATTTTAGGTCAGGAAAAAAAATGGCTGAAATCTGGTCAGAAATTTAGGATACAAATTCTTTTTAATTTTGTAATAAATAAAATATTTCAGACTAGAAATACTTGTACCCATTTGCATTCCAAAAATACAAAGCTTATCCACTTGCGTCACAGAAACGCCTAAATTAAACTACTTTACAACAGACTTTATCTTTTAACCTCTTTCAAAATTCATTTCTAGAGAGCCTTAAAAGCAAGTATGATTAGAGTGGGAGTATGTAATAGGCCTTGGCATCTAATATTACACCATTGCTAGGGTCTGGTGTATACACAAACTAAAACTATTACAGAACTGCTATACTGTAAGGGAACATAAGCTTCAAGAGAAAGTGTGGCTTAAAAAACAAACAAACAACAAAAAACCCCCAGACCCACGACCCACACAAACGTAATACAAATGATTTATACAAAATTAACCAAAAAAACCACTGTCTATAAACCTGCCTAGAGTGATTTTATAAAAAATGCATTATTTTAAAACTACCAGAAATGTTAACTCTGGGTTTGTTTTCCATTCAATACTTTTGTAAATAAATTACAGATTTCAGTTAACAATTTAAATCTATAAACACACAGCTATATTAAAAACCGAGGTGTCAAAAAACTTACAACTTTCAGACAAATCTATACAAATTTACAAGTCAATCTTCAAACAAATTCTATTTTCTGTTTCTTAAATGCAAATATAGTACTAAACTTAATCCTACACAAGCACTAGATACTTAACTTAAAAAACTAAACCAGTAATTGTTTCAAAATTTTAATTGGCAAAGATATTACATTTACTTTGACATAAAGTCTTAATTAGGATAAGAAAAAAAACAGAAAATAACAAATTTAAGGAGTATTAATAGAAAAAGCAGTTGACCTCTAAATAGTACTTCAAAAGTCTTTTTTATTTTATTTAATTATTTTTTTTTCAAAAGTCTTTTGAAAGTCTAGTCCAAAATAGTGTGCTGGTTAAGCAAATTAAAGAACACACACATTATAGAATACTATATAGCCATTTAAATGTTCTGAAGAGTATTTAATGATATGGGAAAATACAATATATAATGTGAACACAGAAAATTATCTATATGGTATGATTCTGCTTTGGTATAAAAATGTATACCTTATTGGAATTAAGGATAATTTCTATTTTCCTCATTATTTTTTCTATGATATTACTATTATAATCAGAAAGATATTACTTAAAATCATAATTTCATCATGTTCTTACCTGAAGGTACTAGAGAGTCTTGTTCAATAATTCTCGCGGAGGCCAAATCACTGATAATATACTGTAACCTTAAATGTCTGAATACTGACATAAATGGTTTTCCTTGCTCAGTTTCAAGGAAGGTCATACCTTCAAAATCTGTAAAAGAAAACAAAAAAACAGATTAAATTAAATAGCCATTCTTTTCAAATCAATCTATTTATTCATACATGTTTTTATGGGCAGGGACACACACACATACACATACACACACACACACACACACACACACACACGTCTACTAGAATACAAATAAGCTAGTTTCAAAGTTTTCAAGGATTTTATAAACTTTGGGTGTGTGGATAAAAAACTTGGGGAGATTTAGAAAAAAGCCCCAGGAAATTAACTTTGGTCCTAATTAGACCCTTGGGCTGGGAACTCAATTGACACCTTTCTGGAATTTGGAGCTTACAGTGCAGCAAGGTGGGAAAAGAAGGTTTGAGAATGGTGGTTAGGGTTCAGGTATCTTTCCAGAATCCCACCACTTCAGTGGAACTCTAGAGCCCAGATGCCTCACTCAAGGGTCTTCACAAGATACACAGGACATGGAACATTTCTTGGGATCTTTCTAATTTATGCTTTAGTTACATGTGATGAACACTAGTTAATATATTAATTCTCTATTAAAATACAAAATAAGATACAAAGACATGGTAGCCATGGATTTGCAACACAAGGGTAGTATTTATTGTTAAAATAATTCAAGTTTATCAATTTTTTCTTATAGGGATAATTTAAGGTTATTTCTAAAAATACTCTCAGTTGCATTCTAATATGCTTTCATGAGTGGGAAGGAAAGATCTGGAGTTACTGCTATCAAGCAGAGACTTGTACATAATCCCTAGCCTGTTCTCTATTACAAGGTATACCCATGGCAGTATACTCAGCCTTGCTGCTATTAAGGATAGTAAATAAAAGAAGCAATCCCTACATATAATTGTGCAGAAAAATTTCTATTGTTCTGATGGTCCTGACCCATATATATCTGCAAAGTCAAATAATTAAGAAAACCTAAGAGAAATATACTAAAATATAGTGGGTGAGGGGACCATGAGTGATTTTTTTGGTCTTATTTCCTGAGTATTCATCACTTTTATAATTTAAAAACTGTATGAAATAAACCTATAAAGTCCTCACTGATAAACAACTTATAAAGTCCTCACTGAAAAACAAGGGCATCAGACATACATTTTGCCTTATGCAATAAATGTTTCCCTGAAAAGTTATCTTAAAATGTATACTTTTACACTACTGAGGCTGGGATGGAGAGCCTGGAGTGGGAAAACCAGAAGGGGACCACAGCTTCTTATTCTAGTTTCTGCACTTAGGCTACAGAATAATTTCTCTCTTGATGGACTGCTGCAGTTAATCCAACTGGAGCTCAAATGAGAATAAATTTATGTCAACATTTACCTAACATCTATTGTTTCCATTGAGTCCCTTTGCTCCCCACACCCACAAATATTTATTTATTTATTTTGGCTTTGCTGGGTCTTAGTTGCGGCATGTGGGATCTTCACTGTGGCATGCATGCGGGATCTAGTTCCCCGACCAGGGATCTAACCCAGGCCCCCCCTGCACTGGGAGCATGGAGTCTTACCCACTACACCACCAGGGAAGACCCCCTTTGCCTTTTTAGCTTCTCCACGGTCCGTATCTTTTTCAGCTTTCATCTCTGTTTTTTAAGTTAAATTTTCTCCTCTACTTTTTTCCTTTATAATTTCTCAAATTCCTCTTTAAATGCCATAATGTAGCTCTAAAGTGTAATTTAAGATAGAAGTTTAGCATTTTGTTCTTCAAGCAAATCAAGTTAGATTTTATTGATATGGTCATTTACACATTTTTGGTTCATGAGCTTGAAGGAAAAATAATTAGCTAGTAAATCTCACTACATAAAATAATTCCCAAAATTTGTTTAAACAAGACAAAAAGAGCACTAAATTTTAATATAAGAACCTCTATTCATCAAAAGACACCTTCAGAAAAGTAAAAAAAACACTACAAACTGAAAGATAAATGCAACACACACTTATGACAAAGAATCAAGAATATATAAAGAATGCCGACAAATCAGTAAGAAAATACAATATTAAAATAGGAAAAAAACCTGAACAGACATTTCACAGAAGAAGAAACATATGGCCAATAAACACACAAACAGGTGTTCAGTCTCCTTAGTTTTCAAGGAAATGAAAATCAATACCACAATATGAAATAGTTCAATAACAAAAAAACAGGATGATATATTGTCCAGTGGTGTGCTGGATCTGGCTTGTGCTGGCTCACAGGAGCCGATGGTATGCATTTCTTCCCAACTCCACATTCAGCGGTGTCACGTTAGTAGCCTGAAATTAGCCATGCTGGGAGAATTTGTATCATGAAAATATAAAAAAATGCTACAAATAAGTGATTATTTTTTCAGAGAGGCAGCTTACCAGCACATCACTATGTAACGCATTCATGTAAAGACGTGCAAAATGCCATAACATTAAACATTTTTTAAAAGCAAAGTCAGAGGGACACAATAGGAAAGAAGCCCATGAGCAGACTGAAGTTACTAATGTTCTAGTACTTGAAGATTAGTTCACTGAGGTTCAATACATTATTTAAAAAAATGAAAAAGGTGGCCATGCATGGACCAAAAATGACAGTAAACTGTGAAAATCATGAGCTAAGGATTACGATTTTTATCCACTTCTTTGCATCTGAGGGCCATTAAAATTTTGTTTTTTCTATGTCTGTTTTATCCAGTCTCAATTTTCTCAGTGTAAAGGCAGAGTTGAATTAGATCATTGCTAAGGTCCTCTCCAGCTCTAAAATCCCCTAGGTTTATCAGGGCCTGATTTTAATTAAATTTCAATTTAAAACAAAAAAGACAAGTTCTCAATAAAAATTTCAGGCATACCTTTTCTCCTGTTAGAAAACCAGACATCTGTTTCAGTCAAAAGCTGTTTTAAAGATCCATTCCAAGAAGGCACAAGTTGAAGGAACATCCACTAGGTTAAAAAAATAAATTAAAAAAATTACAAGACTTCATCTAGTTTATGATTTTACATTTTCAAACTGCTTCCTTAAAACATAATATCGAAAAAATTTAATTTCCATTTTACAAGCAATTGAAAGAAGTAGAACTATCACAGGATATGCTCAGAATTCTTAAATTCATCATGGCATTAATCATGGTCCAAAGATAAAAACTAGATGAGTATATGATAAGGAATAAGCTAATCTCTGAAAAGTACTTATGGTCTCAAACACACTGTAATTATAGTATTAAAAAGGTAAATGTTCTATGTGTGTGTGTGTGTATATATATATATAATATACACACACTATTATGTATATTATATATAATATACTATATATATATAAAATATACTAATTTATTCTACTCACCAATTAATTCAGTTTCACTACATACTATGTGAGATTATAAAAGAAAGAAATTAAATATGGGAAAAAGGAGTTTCTTATTGTCTTAATTGCTGTTGAGACAGTATGCAGAGTAATGAAGAGCATCACTGTTTTTTAAATCCTAGCCCTGTCATTTAATAGCTAGGGAAATTACATCATTATGTAATCTGGGCCTTAATTTCTTCATTTGTAAGATGAGCATGATAATATGTCAATGTCACAGGACATTAAAAGAATTAATATGTGTAACATACTTAGAGCAGTGCCTGGCACATAGTAAGCATTCATCAATAATTACGGGAAAGAATGAATACTACCAGTGGCTCAGAGATAGAAATGGACTCTGGTTAACACAGTTACTAAACTTCCCTGAGGAAAAATAGTAATAGAGTCTCATCTCTATCATAAGACAAACAATCCCAATGATATAACCTAGAAGGTAACTATTCCCAGATTTCATGACCGCGTTAGTATAGACTCAACTACACTGTGAGTGTAGACTCAACTACATTTTTTTTTTTTGGCGGTACGCGGGCCTCTCACTGCTGTGGCCTCTCCTGCTGAGGAACACAGGCTCCAGACGCGCAGGCTCAGCATCCATGGCTCACAGGCCCAGCCACTCTGCGGCATGTGGGATCTTCCACATGCGCCACCAGGGAAGCCACTCAACTACATTTTTGTCCCATGTTAGCTAGGGACAAAGGCTAAAGGCAAAATTATGCAGTGGGAAAAGCAATGGACTGGAATTCACAGGCCTGGGCTCTGCCTCGAGCCTGCCACTTAATAATTGTAAGAGTTCTAAGTTTTACCATCTACAGATCAAGAGTAATAGTCAATTTGTCTCTTCAGAGACGTTGTGAAAACAAAATTATATTAAAAATGTTGAAACCTTTCAAAAGGATGAACTGAAATATATGCCTGAAGTACAAAAGACCTTTAAAAGAATTTCAACATTCTCTAGAAAAACATGTGAAAACTTCATCATAAAGTTATTAATTCAACTAAAGCTCAATTTTGCAAACATTTCTGAAAAACATATAAAACATTTAACATTTCTGATTATGTAAATAACAACATGTTAACTGTTGAAAAAAATCTGGGAAAAAACAGAAATGTATTCTTAGGAGAGGAAAGTATAAAGAATACCACTGAAATCAATCATGATATCAACTCCCTAAACACAAAGACTTCTTAACATTTTGGCATATTTCCTTTTACTTTTCTCACATTTATAACCATTCCCTTACCACTGGACACTAGCTGTTTCCAGCTTTTCAATATTATAAGCAATGCAGTGGGGATATCTTTACACACATCATATTATGGCAATACCTTTTTAAGGGCTGTGTATACATCCATCTCCACTTGCATCACAAATAAGTTAGATGAACCAATGAGTTGTTTCATGACATTTATACTAGAAAAGATAAAATAGAAGTAGTGAGCCTCTCTTCATGCACAAGCTAAAAGAACCTGGTGGAACTGAAAACTTTAAGTCTTTTTTATCAAAAGAGACTGTGGAATTAAAAATTACATCAGTCTTTTTGCCCAAGACAAAGAATCTATCCGAACATAAGGATACTTTTAATTCAGACAGTATGCTGTGAAAGGTCTTTTCTTGCACTGACAAGGAAAAAAGAGCTTTGCTGTGCTAATTTATCAAGTTAAAGCAAGGTCCCAGTAAGATAAGTTTTAGTATGCTCTGATAAAGTGGCAGCCTTCCTCTTTTTTCCTTCCCCCTCATTCAATTTAAAAAAAAAAAAAAAAAAAGACACTTGTCAAAATTCACTGAAAGAGATGTATCTTCAAATCTATCTTTCACCTCTAGGCTTAAGAGAATTGCTTAGTCATAAAACATGTTTTTATTACTGTTAAGGAGATTAAAATCAAGAAATATGTGTTAGTTTAAATTTAGAATGGAAATAATATCACTAGCTGTTTTCTTTTCTTTTTTCCTTTTTCTTTCCTTCCTTTAAGCCACAAAAAGCCAGAAGAGCATCTGGGGCTTTAAGATGACCACTATGATTTATCTTCCTTTTGAAAAAACTCAACGAGAAATTATAAAAGAGAAAAAGTGTTTCGAATGACTTTTAAAAAAAATAAATTTATTTATTTATTTATTTTTGGCTGCTTTGGGTCTTTGTTGCTGTGCGTGGGCTTTCTCTAGTTGCAGCGCATGGGCTTCTCATTGTGGTGGCTTCTCTTGTTGCAGAGCACGGGCTCCAGGCACGCAGGCTTCAGTAGTTGTGGCACATGGGCCCAGTAGTTGTGGCTCGTGGGCTCCAGAGCGCAGGCTCAGTAGTTGTGGCACACAGGCCTAGCCACTCTGCGGCATGTGGGATCTTCCCGGACCAGGGCTCGAACCCGCGTCCCCTGCATTGGCAGGCGGTCTCCCAACCACTGCAGCACCAGGGAAGTCCCCTAATGACTTTTAAACCAAACATACTGCAGAGCTTTGTTTATGCCTTGATATCATTAGGTGATGATTTTTTTGGTAGAATAATGCTTCTCAAACTTTTCTACCAAAGTACCTCTTAAGGGCAGAGAAAAGGAAAGGACCCAGGAATCCAGGAGTAGGCTAGCCATAAGAATAACATTTCTATTAATTTTTGTATTTCATCTTGTAAATCCAAAGAAACTTAATTCTCTCTATTCCACAATGTACTTAAACATAAAAGTGTTTACTTCTCTCCTACTCCTCCCCACACCTCCCCCCAAAAATCATTAAAATTGACATCCCAGTAAGCTATGCAATGTTAAGGCTTTGGTTTTGCATATTTCCATCAGAATGCCACACATTCCTAGGGACATTTGTACCCTTGTCTCAGAAGCACCACTGTCAAGGAACTGCAAGCCTGAAAGTGACTGCATAGTCTACTGGCCTTTAAAAGTTCATTCCCACTCTGAATTTCTCAGACCCAGGGCAGATAAGTCATCTCCATTATTACAAATAAGCTCCTAGAGGGCAGAGACCATGACATAATCACCTCTGCCTCCTTCACAGCCCTTAACATAGTACCTTTACACACAGTAGACATTCAGAAATTATTTGTTGAAAGAAGGAATAATAAGCAAACTTAATTCAAAAGACCAACTTAATTGTGAATTTAATTTCACTAAGCTTAGCAAAAAGTTTAAAGCAATTTCCTCAAATGTAATTTCTCAATGGGAAAAGATGGTTTTTAAAATAAACTTTTAGATTCTCTAAGAGCCCAGCAAAAGTGAGGTAACCCTTTTTCTATAGTTTTATAGCAGCAATGAATTTTTACATTAAAATTGGTTAAAGGAGTATTCATAATACACATTGTATCATTTACAACAAAGAAAAGAAATTTGTGTAGCATTTTTTCAATTCATGATGTAGTCAAGATACCTTTCATTAAATTGTTCACTTTTTCATAAGCAATATATTTTTCCTTTATACAAAAATGTCTTGCATACTTTAACAAATGATAATAAAGTTATTTAAAATTCAAGTACCTGAGTTCTTTAAAAAGTTCAACATTCTGGTGAGTCATCAGATTGTTTAGAAGCCATTCAAGGCACCTGAAATTAAACATGGAATTATTACATTATATATCATGTATCTATGATTTATTAAGTAGTACATACAGTTAAAATTAAAAAAGAATATTAATCTTTCTAGGACATGCGCAAATTTTTAAATTTAACAATTGGAAAGTTAGTATTGTTTTTGTCAGCAGTTAGTAAGGGAATATTCCCTTTATATTAAAAAGAGCATTTCTAATTAAGAAAACCTCATTTTCAAGTTTGTGTTAAATGGTTTATGAAGGGGTTTACATACTTCTATTACCTTCTTTATAATTTGAAAATGGGTACTGCAATTCTCAAGAATTAAAAACATTGCCAGTAGTTGCACTGATATACAGTCAGCCCTCGGTATCCGCGGGTTCTGTATCCATGGATTCAACCAACCGAGAATTGGAAATATTGGAGAAAAAAAAAATAATTCCAGAATGTTCCAAAAAGCAAAACTTAAATATGCCGCAAGCCAGCAACTATCTACAAAGCATTTACGTTGTATTTGTAACTATTTACATAGCATTCACATTGTATTAGGTATTTATAAGTAATCCAGAGATGATTTAAAGTATACAGGAGGATGGTTATTTGCAAATACTACACCATTAAATAAGGGACTTGAGCATCCGCAGATTTTGGTATCCACCCAGGTCCTGGAACCAATCCCCTGCGGATAGTGAGGGACGACTGTAATGACTATTATGCCTACTGCTTAAAAAAATTTAATAGAGATGTGCTGTAAAGAGTGGCCATAGTTTTAATAAGCATGTATAACCCACCCACAATCACAAAGACCACACTTTTGAGGAATTTACTAAATAGTCCAAATGTAAAAACAGACCTTTTATAACAAATTCTATCCTCCCTTTTTTTTCTTTCTTTTTATAGCTATACATTCTCTTAAGAAACCAAAGCAGCCAAATTCCCTAAAGCAGGATAAAAGGAAAAACAAGAACGGTAACTCACTTTTTCTTTACAGAATCCAGTCCATAGGTCCCTGCTGATGTGTAATAGCCACATACGGTTTTCACATTAACTGTTTCCTTCATTGTCTCACCACACTGCTGTATTAAACCATCCTGTAAATATAAATAAGCACTGGAAAGGCCCATTTCACATGGGAAAAATAAGCTCTGAATATGTGCTTTTACATATTAAAAAGTAAAAAAAAAAAAAAAAAGGAAGAAAGAAAGAAAACTCATAAGTGCAGCAAACCTAAGTCTTTTTATAAGTCCAGTAAAAATACCTAAAAAAATCCAGCAAGTATTAAACTAAATACTTGGAAGTGAAAATGGAAGGGAGGAAGTAAAAGCAGTAAGACAGAGGTGAATATTGCTATTCTCTCTTTTCTGTCCTTCCCCTCTCTGGGACCTTTGCAAATTTAAGCAGCATTCTGTCTGTTTTGCCTGTTCTTTTAAAACTAAGACCTCTTTATATAGTCAGATGACCAGGTGATGGGCTAGGTAAGTAAACAATATGAATCATCAGAAAGTTTTTATTAGTTTAAAACACCTATCAATACCTAAGAAATACACCTAAAACAAATAATTATTGTTTAAAACTTACAATGAATTTTTAATCTAAAATGTTTATATGGAAGATTTCAAATAGCTAACTTTATTTAATATATGGAAAGGACCCCGTCATTTTTTACTCAAATTTCTGGATATATTCATCATGCAAGTGTATTATTGTTAAGTAGTTAAATCATAAAGATAATGCAGAAAGTGAGTTAAGAACGAAACCAAAAAAGGATTAAAAGTTAAAAAATAAAGTATAATTATTGGAAATAAGTATTGAAAGGATCAAAACATTTATAAAAAAACAAATTACCTCAGCCAAGGATATTTAGCAAGCTATTAACTAATACTTAAAATAAATCAGTTTACAAAAGTCACATAAAAAGAAACAACTTTTTAAAATGATCAAAATAAAATGTTGACTCCACTGTGATTTTACACTTACCTGGAAGCCATTCTAGACTCCTTCCCTTTCCTTTTAATATCTCACCTGTCACCAAGTCCAGTGGATTATCCCTGCTTAACCTCTCCAGTAACCAGTTTTCCTCTCCATGCTTTGTGCTACTACCCTCATTTAGACCCTCCCGTGGATTACTGCAATAGGTTTTTTTTCATTTTCTTCATATTTAATGGAATGTACAGTAATTTTAATATATCTAGTATAATTCTCCTAGATGTGGCAACAAATTTTTAATGTTAATATACCTTGAGTTTTTTTCTCATCATTATTTTTCTAATTTATTTATTTATTTTATAATTTTTATTGGAGTATAGTTGATTTACAATGTTGTGTTAGTTTCAAGTGTACATCAAAGTGAATCAGCTGTTGGTGGGAGTGTAATAGGTTTTATACTCATCTTTCCTTCAGTTCATCCTTCACACTGTTCCCAAAGCATTCTGAAATATAACTTTGTCTTTCCCCTGATTAAAACTTTCCAAAAGTACTTATATGTAAAGTCTCAACTTCTTAAAAGGTATTGATTGAGGGGCTTTCGTGATCTGGTCTCTGCCTCCCTCTCTCGAACCCTTCTTATATTCTGTGCTAGATCTATGTTCCACTCAGATTCTCTAATCCTCCGTTGTTTCATATTTCTAGGTCTTAGTTTTCTGTCTGAAATGTTCTTTCTTCCCCTCTCTTCTTACTTCACAAGATAAATACATTTTCAGTTTTTAAGGCTCAACCTCAAACACACCTTCTTTCTTTGACACCAACAGGTTAAACCAACCACTTTGTGCATCCACTAAATCCTACAGAAAGTTTACCATCACATCTATAATATTGGATAGCTCTTACTTTACCTTTGAGTCTGTATATCAACCCTCCCTCCCCCACTCTACACACTCATTATATTGTGAGCTTCTTAAAGGTGGGGATTATATCTTTATTTACCTTTGTATCTCTATGCCTAGCTTGACACACTGCTCAATACACTTCCGATGAATGAACAAATCTGTCATTCTACCAATAGATTATATACATTTAGGTGGTTTACACACAATTATTTCATAATTAAGAAAACATTTACATAGTAAGCACTCAATGTTTCCCAAACCCATGAACTATATGAATTAGTAATAAGCCACCTGCTTAAAACAGTCAAGATAAGTTATTAACGAATAGAAATCTGTAAATGGATTTAAGACAAGTACCTTCCTTCCACATTATAGTCATTCTAAGATATCCACACAGAAATAGCTTGCATTCATTTTACATAGGCATCAAGACCATCTCATTTGTAATAAACTGCTTTTCATTAAACATTTTAAATGACTTATCATGAATGGAATATTTATACATTTCATTTAAAAGTTATAAAAAAGCTAAGTTTTATTATGGTTTTTGGAACAGATACCTTGAAACAAAAATACAAGTGTGATCCTTTTTTTCAGTACTATGCATACTTACCAACTGCAGCATACTAGCTGCTGCCAAAATGGCAATAACTCGACTGGGCTTTATTAAGACATCATCTCGATACAATGACCCAAATGCCACCTGCAGTGCTTAAAGCAAAAGTACACAGGTAGAATGAAATAACAGTTATAGCTGTAAGAGTATTACAAAAATAACAATGACAGTCTTCATACACTAAGACATATGTCTAAATCTAGTAGGTACAGAAAAGGATAAGATTAGTATCATTAATTTAACTATTAGTAATGGTTATGGATTGATGGTGCTAATTTAATAACAATGTTATACATTTCCATCTGTTCTACCAAATCATGCTGGATTTTTCTACATCTAATCTTGACATTAGTTAGTGGTCAGAATTAAGACACCCTTGGAAAAAGTTTTATAAAGATATCCCTGAGTAAACCAATCATTAAGTACAACTACACAGACCCAATGATAATCTTAACCCTGGTGCTTTCAGTGCTTTACCACTGGGGAGTGTGGAAAAGCTCCTGGTCCTATGCATGCCACACTCTCACCCAGCTGCCACAGCTATTTAAGTCTGTCACCCTTTTCTCTACTGCCATTCTCATGCATGTCCTACATGGTTTGCTTTATAAATGTTCCTTTCTGTTTGCCTATGCGGTGAGTGCTGGGTACTTCCACTTCAGTTATCAAAGACAGGAGCAGGAGCACTAGGACAGGAGTTAGGAGACCTACGGTCTGATGTAGGCTCACTAAACCGCTCTGAGACCTAAAGTAAGTCTCTTAAATCCTCTGGACCTCAGCTTCCTCATCTAAGGTCCTTACAGCTCTAAAACAATACTGACTACATGATTCATATACTTATTCCCAGAAAAGGTCTTCATATATAGGGAATAATCAATGAATAATGTTTATTGGCTTATTGTTTATTGGTCATACTTCTCCTTCCTTCACTCCACATCCTCTATATCCCAGGCAGATATATTTACAAACATGAAGTAAACAGATTGATAAGGCTGACATGACTAAATAGATTAAAGATACTAGAACAGAACTGATAAACTCTGGAGTAAATTAATATAAAGTTGTCACCTTAGGGTGTTAAATGGAGCTTTTCTCTAGCCAACAAAGTTAGAAGAAAATATTTATTTTCTGTGAAAAGAATACAAAGTTTATGTTTTTATGATTTTTGCATAATAGTAATCATGGTGGCGGTTACCTTCTATATCAATATTCTGGTCTGGAATCTCCAGTTCAATAATATTCATGCTGGACTCCTTCCATGAACCACTGAACATACTAGAAAAGTAGCCAGACTTAAAAACAAAAACAAAAACAAAAAACACACTTATGCAGTACTTTCTGTGTCTTCCAAATTATTTTCCCATTTCTAACTCTAAGCAACTATTCTATCAAAACTAACACATCATATTATTTCAAGAGAAAACAAACTGCCAGATAGGAGAAAAGAAATTAAGATAAGGACACTCATTAGGCTTATCAAAATACTTGAATTATTGAAAACCAAACCAAATTCTCGTATTACTATCTGAACTGACTTCCTATGTTACTATTTGAACCAACTAAGCTTTTTACTTAGTTGAACAATTTCTGAGTATATTACATGAATATGTTTTCCTTTTCAATAGCATTCTAAATTCAAGCTTAGAAATTATATCATATATTTAAGTATCTCTCATAAACATATAACAACACACAACGTGGATACAAAATAATGTACTGAGGAAGAGAGAAGAGAAAACTAAAAGCTGTTGAGTCCTTACTCTATCTCAGTGGCTATAAAGGGTCCAGACCAGTCCCAAGTCAACACTAATAGGATGATCCCCAAGGAATTAGGGGAAATCCAAAGTTTAGTTTTATCTTATTAAAAAAATTCCAGAATGAATCTGAATTATTGGAAAGACACCAGAATGGATGAAGTCTTTAGTTACCTTCTAGGTAGCACCTCCCATAACTAGAATTACTTTGGAACGGATCAAATACTAACTACTAATTTTTTAAAATTTACTGAGTATGTAGTTTAAGGCACTGTGAATATAGCAGAAAACAAAACAGATGTTTCTGTTCTCAGGGGACTTATAATTTAGCATGTGTCTTGCACTATGATCAATCCAGTTTCTCTTGAGAGGGAAAGCCTTAACAGAGGCATTTTCACCCTTGAATTCACAAAACTGCTTTCAGAGATCAAAAAGAAAGATATGGACCATGTCCTCAAGTTAAGACCAGTATTCTGATATAGTCTCTGGGGTATATAATGCAAGCCAAAGTAAACTTGTTCAAAAAAATTAAATAAAAAACATGATTAAAGTGTAAGAGAAAAAATTCCTTTCAAATGCTTCTACTGAAAAATCTTATACTATACCGTCTTACCAGTAATGACTGTCATATTGTGAAGAGGAGAGGGAAAATATAAGCTCCATAGGATAAAAAGTGAATTGTTCACTGTTCTATTCCCACTGCCTAGACCAATGACTTGAAAACAGATTTGATGAAGGAATAAATGATTAAAATATTTGAGCCATTAGAACATTTTCTTTTATTTTGAAAGTCTTGAATCTTTAAAATGGGGTGGCTGATAATAATATTTTCACAGAAATCAAACAGGTATATCAGCTAAATGACTTAGTCCATATACTTTTTTGGTTTTGGTTTTGGCATTTTCCAGGAGAGAGGGAAGAGTAAGTGCCAAGAACTTTCCATTTACATTCAGTCTTAACTACAAAGCAACATTTCAGCTGAATTTATCCAACTGAAATAATCATATACAAAATAAACAAATTCAGCAATCCTAACTTAAACGTTGAATGGTTTTTCCCTTTTTGTCAACAGAAGGCACCAAAATAAGCACCTTATTGGAGTAATGACAAAAAGGCTGGTATGACAATGAAAACTCAAAATCTGTTTTCTAGACCAAACTAAGTTTTCACTAACAATGTTCACCATATCTCTTACAAAACAAGACTTTTCATCAGACAGGACTTGAACAACAAATGTTCATGCAAAAGATTACTGTGAAATGCAATGAGAAAGAACAAGACTTATAAGAGTGTGAGTTGTTTTAAGTGACTACCTTGGTTACTCAAATATATAGAAAAATAAAATACTTACTTGACATAAATATATTTTGTGTAAGCTCCACTCTTCTCCTAGAGCACAAATCTTAATGTCACTGTTTTCACCATTTAAAAATAATGTTTGATAAATATATTTGGATGTACTCTTCAATTTTTTCCTGTTAAACGAAATGCAAACATTACATATATGTAAAACTGAATGTTTTACTGATTTTGCATGTAACTCAAAATACTCCTTTTGCTCAATTTCTATTAAATAGAACCAATTTGTCCACTGTATAAAAAGATAGAGGGATATTATATATTCAAACGTGCTCATGTATGAAAGGGTACATAAGAAACTAATAATAGTGGTTACTGGTGGGGTACTCTATTCCCAAGAGGGGGAATAGTGGATAGATGGGGGCAGCGTGGAAGAGAGACCTTTCACTATACAGCTTTTTGCAATTTCTGATTTTTGAACTAAGAGAATTACCTATTCAATAAAGAGAAGTCAGCATGGTGATTTTTGCGTATTTCCTTATTTAGTAACCAGCACTATGGATGATGTAATACAGCTGCAATAATACTGCTACGCAATTACAAAATGAAGACCAAGAATAAAAATTTCACCCTACACAAATAATTTTAAAAATAATTTACATTTAATCTTATTTTAGTATCGAACTATTCTTAAACTCCTTAAAATGTCTTTTTCCCCACATTGGACAAATGGTTTGCAGCCTTAGACCAAAGGTTTTCAAAATTATGCTCAATGGAGAAGTGTCTTAGGGGCCACCAGGGAGAGCCGAGGTGTGAACTCTGGGCATCCCATCTAACTTCAACCAGAGCAGCATCATATATTATATTTGCAAACACCCTGGATTTGTGCATAAGATTTAATTTAAAGGAAGAATTGTTATTTTTGTTTTGACAATCTTTGCTCAAGATGGTTCAGTAAGTAAGCAAAGCCCTAGGCAGAGGCTGATCAATATCTTTTATATTCCTGGCCAATCCTGATAGCTTTCCTAGGAAAATTTTTAAATCTTTTTAAAAAATGAAGTAATTGTTTCAGATGGTGTCTTAACAGTGTATTGAACACCCCTTCCCAACAGACGGTAAAAAATGTACATGCTTCAGTGCAGACAGACTTGGGTTTGAGTCCCAGCTCTACTATCACAGCTCAGTTACCTTAGATGTGAAAAGAGGATATTACTATCCACTTCATTGGGTTACTGTAAGAAATAAATGAGACAATGTAGTTTCCAGTTCCTGACAGCACTCTCCCCAAATTATATGAAAAGATTAAAAGTACAGAAAGGAATAAACCCACAACAGGAAAAAGGTGAGGGTGGGCTTATCACATGATGAGAGAATTCCATGGATCTGGAAGTTAGAAAATAAACTGGAATGGAAAAGAGCAGTGACAACCACAGCCCAAAAGATATCACGGTCTAGGATGGACGTTGAAGCCCATCTGCCCTTCAGAACCGTGGGGGTAGGGATGGGGCTGGGAGGATGAGGTCTCAAGGGAAACAGAAGGCAGAAGTGAGGAGTGAGGCAAAAAATGGGGAAACTTGTTCCCCTAATGGCCTCCCCCACTCTCTATGAACACAGAGTACAGATAACTTATACAAACAGATTCCAAGGTTTTTCTAGAAAGAAACTGAACAAATCTATCAGGAAGATCTAAGACTTTGGTGTAGGTGCTGGTGCCCCAGACAAAGCAATCCTCATTCTGGCATTTGAGGAATCTGTAGCCTGTTAGCTCCCAACCTATTCACCCTAAATCATGGTTCCCAAACTGTGTGCCAAAGCACCTAGAGCACCACAGCAAATTCAGGGATGCATGTGGAATATTCCAAAATTAAAGGAAATCACAGAAACATCTTTCAGATACCATGCAATCTACGCTATTAAGTTGTTTGGACCTAACTATGAGATATTTCTTCAGGACCAGAGGTGCCATGAAAAAAATTACTGAGACACTAAGGGCACTGTGAACCAATAAGGCTTGTGAATCTCTGCTCTAAAACAAAGCATGCCCCACCCATATCCAACTTAGTAGTCAGTCTACCTACTCAAAGGGAAGGCCCAGCAGAAACAGATCTATTTACTCAAGACACACACACACACACACACACACACACACACACACACACCACTCATTCTGAAGCAGACAATCAAGGATCTCTCAACATGAGGAAAATTAACAGCATTAAAGACTATTTTAAAAAAGAGAAAAATTGGCATCAGAGGAAACATATAATTCAGGGAAAACAGAACTTAAAAAAAAAACTCTAACACTCTAATTATAACTAGTACATCTAGAGAGTTAAGATTACTACATTTATAAAATAATAGGATGCTAAGCTAAAGTATTACTCAGAACAAGGGGGAAAAAAAAAAAGAGATCTTTGGGACCAAAACTACAGTTGCTGAAATTCAAAAAAACAAAAGGGAAAGTTAAGGAAATTTCCCAGAACACAAAGCAAAAAAGACCTAGAAAGGAAAAAAAGAAAAGAGAAAAGAGGTACAATCCAAGAAATCCAAAATCCAGTTAAGAGGGGTCCAAGAAAGAGAAAACAAAGATAACAGGAGAAAGAGAATTTCAGAAGAAAGTTTCCCCAAACTAGTCTCCAGATTGTAAGGATCCACCAACTACCAAGGCCATTAAAAGACCTACAGTTAAGCACCTTCTAGTTAAATCCCAAAACACTAAAGAAAAAATTCCCAAAGTTCCAGAGAGAAAAAAAGTCGCCTAAAAAGAAAAGAGAATTAGACCAGCATCACATTTTCTCATCAGTATGGTTGGCTAGAAGACAATGAATTAATACCATCAAAGATATCAAAAGTTATTTTAGATTTCTGCACCCAATCAAAAGATGACTAAAGTGAGAGATTAAATTTACAACTAGATAAGCACAAATTACCTTCCTTTGCACCTTTCTTAGGAAAATAATTGAGGATGTAGTTCCCTCAAATGAGTTCAGAAACAAAAAGATACAGGCTACAGAAAACAGTGGATCCGATCCTAGAGACAGAGTCAAAGTAAGTCCCAGGATAAGTGTAGACCTAGAGAGCAATGGATCCAGATTGGAACAAGAAGATGCAGGGACCCAGGAGGGAGGTCTTGGGTTTAGAGAAGAAGGACTCCATGCAAGTGTGTTAGGAAAGAGAAAAATCTGAAGATATGATGAAGGAATATTATTATTTTGTCAATGGCGGGGGTGGGAGGGAAGGCAGTCAGAAAGTCTAAGAAAATAAAAAAGCAATACGAAAAAGTATTGTTCTAATAAGCTACAAATGAAAATAGGGCCCAACATGATGGAATGTAAAAAAAAAATTTCATTTAATTATGAGGTTAGAAAATTTCTCCCAAGAGAAAAACAAGGGGTTGTGACATTGGACCCAAGAAGTATGACTTATAATCCCAGCACACTACTTGACTCTGCAGTGAACAATATTTACATAGCTATAACAACAACTAACTGTTTACTAGATTTCAATGTTTAGAGACAACCTATGAACGAAAAACTAAAGATCTGGTTGCTGAACAGTTGAGTTTTAAGTCTTGTTAACGTAAAAGTAAAACATGCACTTGACAAAAGGTATAAGGTAGAGAAGGTGGGCCTGGAGGCCAAGGCTTTTCATGGAGTTGTTAGTTGAGGTGGAAGTGCACATGAGACAACCTCAGGAAGCATATTAGTGCCAACATACAAGATTTTCTTACACCCTTCATCCATGCTGAGCTGAATAAACTAGGCATCTTGTACTGATACAACACATACTAGACTCGGACATGCATTTTCCAACAAAAATTTGCTTTAGAAGCTTTCCATTCCACTCCACTCATGTAGTTCAGAGGTTGGCAAACTTTTTCTGTAAAGGTCTAGACAGTTAATATTTTCAGCTTCGTGGACCAGACAGCCTCCAAGCTAGTTTTGTTGGCATGCCAGCGGGCAGTTTCTCGCTTGCCAGTCTCAGCCTTCCACATCTTAGCAAACTCCATTACCATCCAGTGGGCCACAACTCCTCCAACATCTGAATCTCAGCTTGGGAAAGGTGGTCCTAGCCCAAATTTGTTCCTTCCTTGGGTATTCTGTCTCAGTCCTAGAAGTAGTGACAGCTCCCTATGTCCTCTATTCCTGTATTTTTTAGAGATCTCTTTACCTTAGTAACTTACCTTTAGTAGTTAATCGCTTGTTACTTCCTAATAATGGTTATTTCAAACTTTCCCTGTTCAAATTACTGTGTGATTTCTCTGAAATGGACCCCTGACATATATATTTCTATAGTGACACTGAATGCAAGCGGTCTAAATACTAATTAAAAGACAGAGATTATCCTATTGGATTTTAAAAAAATCAAGACCCCACTAAATGCTGTCTACAAGATACTTAAAGACACAGGTTTAAAGGGAAAGAGTGGGAAAAGATGTAACATTTAAACACTTATCAAAAGAAAGTGGCAGTGGCTATAGTATCAGGAATGTAAATGTCTTTACATTTTGTAAAGATAAGGGGAGCCAATTCATCAAGGAGTCCTAATATTTACTGAGTGCTTCCATACCTGGCACTGTGCATCACATGCATTCTAATATTTGTCAAGTCCTATAAGGCAAGTATTAGTATCTCCATTTTACATATGAGGAAATAAGGCTATTAAGTGCAAAGTACAGACTAGAACTCAGAATCTGAGCTCTTAAAATACTAATTCTCCAAAAAGGTAACTGAACAGTTTGGAAGTGGGGGTCCATTTTTGTAAATATAAACATTCATACATAAAACTGTATGAAGGGATTTATAAATCAAACTACTAACAGAGATTGTTTATGATACTCTTATTTGACAATAAATATGTAACACGTGTAGCATAAAATTTTAGAATCTTTCAAACTTTCGTTTAAAAAATTACATCTATGTGACCCACAGATGGCCTTTAAAAAAAGAGGAGCAACCGGATTTTTTATGTGAAAATTTATTCCACTTATAAACTACATTTTAGTTCACAAGTAAATATTCCGTTTTTCACCTCTTCTAAAAAAGGTTAAGCAAGCTGCCTTACATATATCCACGGTCAACGACTTCGAGTACTAGAGACGTTGAAAGACTCTGTTCCTAGTGAGGAACAAATGTACACAGTACTGATAAATTTCACCTGTACAGCGAGAGTTCCTGTTTGTAATCATTTCCCTTCCACTGTGGACCGACAACAGGGGTGCCCACTTCAGAGCCTAAATTTACGTGTCTTGGCCCATAGAAGGCAGCCGGATGCAAAACATCTTATTCTACTGCCACCCGCTCAGAGAGGACCAAGGTGTATTACGAAGGGCCAGCCGGCCGGCCCTGTCTAAGGTTTAATGAGGCGCAAGTTCTAGCTTGGCGTTTCTCAGTCTCGTCTTGGGGCTGTAGCACCACCCTGGCGGCGTCTGTGGTTTACAAACCAGAATACCGAGCGTCTCCCCAGGTGCTCCCCATCCGCCCTGCCTCGGACCGGCTCCCAGGTCTACCCCATCAAGGGCACGTCCGCTCTTCACAGGCTGGGGAGCGCCGCAGCCCCCGAAGCCCCCCGGGCACCGGGCTCATCCCCAGGCCGGACCGAGGCAGCCGCCCAACAGGTGCGGGCGCGTCCCCCCACGTACCTTCGAGGGGTGTTGAGGAGTCGCTGCTGCTCGTCCCCTTCCTCCTCATCCTCGTCTGTCTCGGAATCGGGGTGACAGGAGCAGAAGGCCTCTCCGCTCCGCTTGCGCTTACGGCTGCCCGGACAGTAACAGAAGCCGTGGGCGGCCGCGTCGCCACCACTCTCCAGCCTCCGGGCCGAGCCCCCAGCCCCAGAACCCGGCTCCTGCTGGCCTCGGGCTCGCCCCGGCTGGCGTAGCACTCGGCTGCTCAACGAGCCCATGGGTCACGGCTCGCCGACACTTTCAGGGAGCGCACCTCAGGGAGTCCAACGAAAACGGTCTCCCGCCATGGCCCGACCACCACCGCCGGCCTCCACGTAGCGCGCGTGCCTACACCGCCACCTTCTCACGCGCAACCCCGACCGTTGCGTTGGACGCTACCGCCTCCATCCTCCGCCACGCCCACCGCGTCTCGCCGCGCAGCGCGCGCGGACCTCAGGACCTTGCCCCCAGACTTTCGCAATAAAGCGCGAGCCATAGAGCGCATGCGCACGGCGAGCCTCCGGAAGGGGCGGGGGGAGGTGCGTGTACGTCACGGATGGAGCCTGCGCAGAATGGGATGAGGGAGGGAGCGCGGACGTGCGTGGCCAGATTGGCGCTTTCTGCCGTGAGGTCAGCTAGGCCCACCTGCAATCCTGAATTGGGGGCCGGGCTAGCTTTTAGAATTACTTTATACATCCCTTTGTGTTAGCAAGACCGGCAATTCCACCTCGTTTGTTCTTTCTGCGAAGGTTCCTTAAGCTCCAGATGTCTACCGGGCCTTGTGTTAGGCAAGGGGCAAAAAAGACATTGCTGTTTGGGGTCATCTTTGGAGGAGTTCACCATGTGCTAGGGTCACGCCCTGCGCAGGCTTTCCAACAGAGGAGGACCTAGAATGTGGAACTTTGCTAGGCCCTCGGGTTTCTTAAGCAGCACCTCTCCGCTGCTCTTAACTGATTATGGCAACCGTTCCATGCTCTCTTTTCCTTCCCTCCCAGCGGCAGTGGGATGTCTGAATAGGGTCTGAACCGGGACTGTCAGGTTTTAAAGTGCCTTCTGGAGACCCAAGCAAAATTTACAGGTGTCTGAGCAAAAATTACAGGTGTATGCCTGGAGTTTGCAGCCATTGCTATGGACCCTGGACAGTCAGCTTTCATTCCCTGATTCCCTTCGGCTACTTTTTTTTTTTTTTTTTTTTAGCATTTTTATTGGAGTGTAATTGTTTTACAACGTTGTGTTTCTGCTGTATAACAAAGTGAATCAGCTATATGTATACATATATCCCCATATCCCCTCCCTCTTGCGTCTCCCTCCCACCCTCCCTATCCCACACTTCTAGGTGGTCACAAAGCACCGAGCCGATCTCCCCGGGTGATGCAGCTGCTTCCCACTAGCTATCTATTTTACTTTTGGTAGTGTATATATGTCAATGCTACTCTCTCACTTGGTCCCAGCTTACCCTTCCCCCCTCCCTGCGTCCTCAAGTCCATTCTCTACATCTGTGTCTTTATTCCTGTCCTGCCCCTAGGTTCATCACCCTTCGGCTACTTTCTAAATAAAATGTTTATAATGAAAATATTTATAATGAAATACCATAAATGAAATATTTATAATGAATTACTCAAATCGAGTAATATGATAAATACCTATCACCACAAGTATAATAACTTAAATTTTAATAAAAACTTCAATGTATTATACTTGTTTTGATTAATTCTTTTAAGTAGAATACAGATAGGCAGAAGCTCCCTCTCCATCTCAGTCTGTTTCTCTCCCTCCACTCTAGTGACCACTATCCTCAGAATGGTGTATATCATTATTCCCATGCGCGTTCTTATACGTGTACCCATAGCAATACGTTTTCTTTTGCACGTTTAGACATGTAAATTAAATGGAATCATTCATACCTATCATTTTGCACCTTTCTTCTCTCTCAAAATTATACTTTTGAGACTTATTCAATTAACAAATCTATAGCTAATTTTCACTGCTCTTGTGTGACACCCAAAATTTATCCTTTCCCTCACTGAGGGAGTTAGGTTGTTTCTACTTTACTGCTCTTATAGAGCAGCATTAAACACCATGTGCAAGAGAGTCACCAAATAGATCCCCAGAAGTGAATTTGCTGGGAACTTTTCAACTTTATTATCTGTTGCCAAATTGCTCTCTGAAATGACTGCACCAGTTTATACTCCCATCAGCGGTATGTGTAATTTGGACATCCCAGTGTACTCACTCTGAGAAGTCTGAACTGAGAGAGGCTAGCAGAGGCAGCTTGGTGGAGGTAGGGGGTAGGGGAGGAGCAGAAAATGATTGCTGCTAGGGGATCAGCCTGCATGCCCAGAATTTGTCAGCACAAAGGATACGCATGGAACAAATGTGGGCCACTATAAGACAGCCAGCATGGAATCATCTTAGATCCTGTCTAAAAGGCCTGGGTGGAAAGACAAACAGACTTCAGCACAAAGAGCTTGAATTCCTAGGGGCTGAAAAAGGAGAACTGCATTTGCTTTGCCAAAGGAACTAAAGATGAGTATTTTACTGGTGATGGAGTTGTAAAGGAACTCAGGAGAATGCCAACAAGAATCAGCTTTAAACTTCTGACAGAACTAAAAAACAAACAACATCTGACAGGGTCACACAGCATTGATCATCTACCACCACAGCACTAACAGATAAGAACTTTCCTGCTCCCATTTACTCTCCTCCCTTCTGCTAGGTAGGGGAGGGGAAGGTAGGGTCTAGAAAGAAGACTAGGTGAAGAAAGAAAAGAAGCCCACCATATCACCCTCCCCAAACTCCAGCTTCCTGCTGGCAATAAGCCAGATCTGAATGAGGGGAGAAGCCTCAACTGTAAATGAAGTTTGGAATTTTGAATGAAAACATTAATTGCTGAAATGACACAGTTCTATAGTAGGACTTTTTAAAGCCAAAGAATGACCAGAAAAGTCACGACCCTATCCTCTATCTGAATTTTCATCTAAAGACAGGAGAAGAACTGGACCCAATGAATAAATGTAAATGGACAGTGGGAGAAAAAAAACAAAGTTGCTTCCTAGTTATATTACAAAGTCATGCTTGTTCAGTACATCAATCATTCCTCCAGGGTGGCTTTAACCTACTCTGTAGAAAGCTTCCCATCAACATATGTAATTTGTTTTAAAATTCTGGCTAAGCCATATATAATTTAAAGATAACCCCCCCCCCAAATTTGTAATGCTTCCAAAGCCAAATAACGTTAATTTGGAAATTCCATGCTCTTCTGGGTAGGTATTGAAGCAGCAGTACTATTTCATATAATTAACTGGAATGACTAAGTATTCATGTAAATAGCTTTCACCAGTAGTCAAGCACTTGTAATAGGCAAGTAGAAACAAATCCTTATATTTCACCCATCAAAATACAGCAAATAACTATAGAATGAAGAAGACAAATATTCTTATTTAATATGAATGTTCTACTTAGAACCGAGAGCATCACTCATTTCCAGAGATAACTTAAATATACTATTTTATATCATTAAGTAGTGTTTGGTATATATGAACATTAGTTTTACAGCAGCAGAGGTACATAAGATTAAATATGTTATTTTGCCTAATGTTGTACTTTCTAATAGAAATTGAGTAACACAAATCCTTCAAAAATATCTACTTTCAGAGTCCAGGATGAAAAAACTCACAAGCAGAAAAGTCAGTCAGAGAAAGCATACACGTCATTTGAAAGGCACTGTGTTTTATTGAAATTATTTTTCCATGTTGTATACAAAGTGAACTTTTAAATTAAATCCAAGTACACCTTTACAGTAATTCTAGAGTTGAAAGGCACAGTGCAAGTATAAATTACTACAAATCAACAAAACTGAAAATGATTTTAAAAATTTTGGGCACAAAAATTTTTAAGTAAAAATAAATTCAGAGCACTACACCATCACCAGAATACGCAGTTTGACACAATTCTTTCACATTCATCTTCAAGCTGGATCAATACCATTATTATTATTTTATTATATTGTTATTATTAACCATAATATTGTGGAATGTTCAGCATTTATGTTTGGTAACCAGACATATATGATCTGTATAACCACATTTAGAATTGAATTCGTTCAGAAGAGTTGGTGAGTTTGGTATACTTTAACCTGGAGAGACTGAGATGGTAACATAAGATGTGATGGAGGAAGTCTCTAATGCCAAACTTAGTAAAGATCAACTAACACTTTAGACAAAAACCTAAACAAAGGAGATCTGTGGATGCTTTCAAACTATGACATGTAAAATAGCAAATTGGATAGATTTTCTTACTAACTAGATGCTCACAATTTCAAACCAAGAAATTACTAGCCACTCTAAAAATAGAATTAGGGAAGAAAAGTGATTTTAGAACAGTCTTCCATTTCAACAGTTTTCACCAAAAAGAAAATATGAAATAATTTAATATAGTCCAATTTCTGTGAAACACAAACAAGGAAGAAATCTGTTGAAAACATGGAGCACATTCTTATTTCTAATTTAAAATCTCCTTTTAGGTTTTATAAGCTTTGAAAAGCAAGTACAGCTTTAAAGCATCATAGTGAGTAATTACAGATGAATACTAATGCAGTCTATATCTTAGGAGGCATCTGTAGGCATTTTAATTGGAAATAACCATTCTGAGGTAATGCTAGTAGCAGTGTAGAAAAATGAAGTTAAAAAAAATGCGAAGTGTAGGGAATCCTCCTATCCTTTCTGGATTTTATTTTAATCATCTCCTCCACAGAGAATGAGCAATACCTTCTTATAGTCTCCAGATGTATCACCCTGGGGACAAGGAAAGCAGAGTTACAATCAGATAAATGGGTTTAAAAATAGAATACACAGCTCAAAGTCATCTAGGTTAACTTTTTCAGTCTTGCCAGGATCATTCTTAGAGAGGTTTTTTTTTTAAATGACATTTGTTATTTTTTATTATAAAAAGAACACCTGTTCAATGTAGAAAATAGACATAAAAGAATATAAAAACATCATCTATAATTCTAACATCTAGAGATTACTCTGCCTAACATTTTGTTTTTTGCATATCCTTCCAGACTTTTTTCTATGCATATAGATTCCTACATGATGGGATTGTAGTATTCTTCCATATTCTACTTATTTAAACTTCTATACCTATTTACCTATTTTAATTTATTAAATACTCTTCCACAGTATCATTCCTTAATGGTTACAGAGTATTCTATTGTACATAGGTAAAATAATTTATTTGATTACCCCCCATTGGATATTTATTTTTTTTTCCAATTTTTCACTATTATAAACACTGCCGCAATAAACATACTATAAATTTTTGTGCATTTTTTGAATGATGTATTCAGGATAAATGTTCATAAAATGGGAATTACCAGATTAATGATCATGTATTTTCTTTGAATATGGGTTGCAAAATAGCCTTCCAGAAAGGTGCTATAATTTCTACATAGAATTTTTCATGGCCTAAATAATAGATCAATTTTTGCTAGTGCTTCATGGGCACTAGAAAAGATGGGATGGGATTCAAAGTTTAATGTATATCTATTAAAATCAATCTTAATACACCCTTGTTTATACTTTATCTCATTGATCTGCCAAAAGAGAAGGATGTGTTAAAGTCTATCTAGCATAGTATTTCCATCAACGTCTTCTTTTAGAGCCTCAAGTTTCTTATTTATATATTTGAATGCAATACTATTTGGCAACTAACGTTTCATGGTAATTTAATCTTTGTTGTAAATTGTTGCTTTTATCAATATAAAGTGATCTATTACTTTGTCCTATTTAATGCTTTTTCCCCTTAAATTCTTCTTTTTACTTATAGTATAATCCCTGCTTTCTTTTTGTCAAATGTTCTTTTCCCTGGCCTTTTCTTTTTAAAGCTTCTTACATATCACTGTATTTCAATTGTTCCTTATAAACAGCATAGAGTAGGATTTTATATTTTTACCTAACCTGAGAGTTTATTTATTATTATAACTTAAATTTGTAACCTTACTCCTGTCTTTTTTCTATTATTTACATATTTTCTATTTCTATTCTGTTTCTTTTGACAATTTTTATTGAATGGGCAATGTATTCTTTATTTTAAATTTCTTCCAGTGTTGTGTGAGTGTGTGTATACACATATTAACGTATTTATATATATACAAACATATAATGTAAATGTATTTATTGTGCTGTTTCCCCTAGTCAATCAATATTTTTTACCCCATCATTTTAGTGTCTGTATAGTATTCCACTGGATAGATTTCCCATAATTTGAGTCATTCTCTATTGGTTAATAAAAATTAAAATAATGTGTAATAAACTCTGTAACCACTAAGCAAGAACTTCCTATTCCCCTTATCCTCCAGCCCCTGGTAAACTCTAATCTACCTTCTGTCTCTATGAATTTACCTAGTCTAAATATTTCATGTAAGTAGAATCATATACAGTATTTGTCCTTCTGTGTCTAGTTTAGGTCACTTAGCATGTTTCCAAAGTTCATCCATGTATCGGAAACTTCATTCACATTATGTGTGTATATATCACGTTTTGTTTATCCATTCACCTGTTCATGGACCCTTAGGTTGTTTCCACCTTTTGGCTATTATAAATAATGTTAACGTTGGTGTCCAAATACCTGTTTAAGTCCCCTTTTTCATTTCTTTTGAGTATACACCTGGAAGTGGAATTGCGGGGTAACATGGTAATTCTATGTTTAAATTTTTGAGGAAGCGCCAAACTGTTTTCCACAACGGCTGCACCATTTTACATTCACACCAGCAATACACAAGGTTCTAATTTCTCCACATCCTCTCCTACATTTGTTATTTTCCATGTTTTAAAAATTATAGCCATCTTAGTAGGTACGACGTGGTATTTCACTGTGGTTTTCATAATGATGTTGAACAGCTTTTCACGTGCTTATTGCCCATTTGTATATCTCCCTTGGAGAAATGACGATATTTAAATCCCTTGTCATTTTTTAATTGGGTTGTTTGTCTTTTTGTTATTGAGTTTTAGGAGTTCTTTATATATTCTGGATAGTAAACCCTTACTAGATATTATTTTCTCCCATTCTGTGGATTAGCGCACTTTTATCTTATTATTCTGCCTAAAGATATTCTTAAATATATAATAACTAAGTAAGAGGTATAGTTTATTTTTTAAACATTTATTGGCAAGTTGCCTCCCCGGAAAGTTAGACTAGTTTATAGTGCTTCCATAAGAGACGGCGAGATTTTCCCAAGCCTTTCTCAATGCTGGTTATGACCTCTTTAAACTTTTTTAAGGTATTAGGTGAAAAATGATGATTTGCTTTTATTTGCAATCCATTGTATATTAGTGAGATTAAACATTGTACATATTTATTGTCCATTTGTGTCTCATCTTTCATGAAGCTCATGTTTTCTTTCTGTCCAGTTTTCTTTTAGGATTTTTCTCCTTGTTCTTAGTAATTTGTACAAGTTCCTCATATAGGGATATTAACCCTACATTATAAGTATATGTTACAAATATATTTTCCCATAGCTTCATTTATGGTCATCCTTGAATCTTAAAATTGTTTTGCTTACACCTAGCTATATTTCAGCTCTGCAAAAAACAGTGACCTCACAGACTGTACAGAAATAGAAACAAGTTCCTAAATGCCTTGTAGACATAGTCATAAACTCTGCAGCTCAAATCACCTAGTAGTTAAACCTCTCCAAGCTATGAGTAGGATCAGAATATTTAATTCACAGATCAAATCCTGATCTGTGCTGGCAACACCAGCTTCTAGGGAAATGGGTTTGGCTTCATATTCCTGAGGCACTTCTGGCATCCTCAAGAAGCAAAGTCCCAGTAATGAGGGGTTTTGAGAGACGTGAATCATTTCGCATCACTCCCATGCCATGTTAGGACTCCTAGAAGTCTGGTGCCAGGTAAAGAATAGCAATCCAGGATGACTATCATGTTTTCCCATATTTTCAGCAGACCTCAGCTGGCCCTGGATGTGGTTCTGGATGACTGATTCAGTTGCTTCTCTTTTATTGTAAGCAGGTAGAAATGGAAATTGTGCTCTTAAAACCATTCATTAAAATATAATCTTTCTTGAGAGGTGGAGGGTGGCTGTGTCTCACCGTGAGGACAAGGACACTGGCAGCAGAAGTTCTAGGAAGTACTCCTTGGCATAAGCCCTCCCAGAGTCCGCCATTACCCCCACCAAAGAGCCCAGGTAGGTTCTAGTGTTGGGTCGCCTCAGGCCAAACAAGGAGGGAACCCAGCCCCACCCACCAACCATCAAGCGGATTGAAGTTTTACTGAGCTCTGCCTACCAGAGCAACATCCAGCTCTACCCACCACCAGTCCCTCCCATCAGGAAACTTGCACAAAACTCTTAGATAGCCTCATCCACCAGAGGGCAGACAGCAGAAGCAAGAAGAAATACAATCCTGCAGCCTGTGGAACAAAAACCACATTCACAGAAAGATAGACAAGATGAAAAGGCAGAGGGCTATGTACCAGATGAAGGAACAAGATAAAACCCCAGAAAAACAACTAAATGAAGTGGAGATAGGCAACCTTCCAGAAAAAGAATTCAGAATAATGATAGGGAAGATGATCCAGGACCTCGGAAAAAGAATGGAGGCAAAGATCGAGAGGATGCAAGAAATGTTTAACAGAGATCTAGAAGAATTAAAGAACAAACAAACAGAGATGAACAATACAATAACTGAAATGAAAAATACACTAGAAGGAATCAATAGCAGAATAACTGAGGCAGAGGAACGGATAAGTGACCTGGAAGACAGAATGGTGGAAATCACTGCCATGGAACAGAATAAAGAAAAAAGAATGAAAAGAAATGAAGACAGCCTAAGAGACGTCTGGGACAACATTAAACGCAACACATTCGCACTATAGTGGTCCCAGAAGGAGAAGAGAGAGAGAAAGGACCAGAGAAATTATTTGAAGAGATTATAGTCGAAAACTTCCCTAACATGGGAAAGGAAATAGCCACCCAAGTCTAGGAAGTGCAGAGAGTCCCATACAGGATAAACCTAAGGAGAGGCACATAGTAATCAAATTGGCAAAAATCAAAGACAAAGAAAAATTATTGAAAGAAGCAGGGAAAAAATGACAAATAACATACAAGGGAACTCCCAAAAGGTTAACAGCTGATTTCTCAGCAAAAACCCTACAAGTCAGAAGGGAGTGGCATGGTATAATTAAAGTGAAAGGGAAGAACCTACAACCAAGATCACTCTACTCAGCAAGGATCTCATCCAGATTCGATGGAGAAATCAAAAGCTTTAAAGACAAGCAAAAGCTAAGAGAATGTAGCACCACCAAACCAGCTCTACAACAAATGCTAAAGGAACTTCTCTAAGTGGGAAACACAAGAGAAGAAAAGGACCTACAAAAACAAACCCAAAACAATTAAGAAAACGGTCATAGGAACATACATATCATAATTACCTTAAACGTAAATGGATTCAATGCTCCAACCAAAAGACACAGGCTTGCTGAATGGATACAACAAGACCCATCTATATGCTGTCTACAAGAGACCCACTTCAGACCTAGGGACACATAAAGACTGAAAATGAGGGGATGGGAAAAGATATTCCATGCAAATGGCAATCAAAAGAAATCTGGAGTAGCAATACTCATATTAGATAAAATAGACTTTAAAATAAAGAATGTTACAAGAGACAAGGAAGGACACTGCATAATGATCAAGGGATCAAACCAAGAAGAAGATATAACAATTATAAATATATATGCACCCAACATAGGAGCACCACAATACATAAGGCAACTGCTAACAGCTATAAAAGAGGAAATCGACATTAACACAATAATAGTGGGGGACTTTAACACCTCACTTATACCAATGGACAGATCATCCAAAATGAAAATAAATAAGGAAACAGAAGCTTTAAATGACACAATAGACCAGATAGATTTAATTGATATTTATAGGACATTCCATCCCAAAACAGCAGATTACACTTTCTTCTCAAGTGCGCACGGAACATTCTCCAGGATAGATCACATCTTGGGTCACAAATCAAGCCTCAGTAAATTTAAGAAAATTGAAATCATATCAAACATCTTTTCTGACCACAATGCTATGAGATTAGAAATCAATTACATGGAAAAAAACATAAAAAACACAAACACATGGAAGCTAAACAATACGTTACTAAATAACCAAGAAATCACTGAAGAAATCAAAGAGGAAATCAAAAAATACCTAGAGACAAGTGACAATGAAAACATGACAATCCAAAACCTATGGGATGCAGCAAAAGCAGTTCTAAGAAGGAAGTTTATAGCTATACAAGCCTACCTCAAGAAACAAGAAAAATCTCAAATAAACAATCTAACTTTACACCTAAAGGAACTAGAGAAAGAAGAACAAACAAAACCCAAAGTTAGCAGAAGGAAAGAAATCATATAGATCAGAGCAGTAATAAATGAAACAGAAACAAAGAAAACAATAGCAAAGATCAATAAACCTAAAAGCTGGTTCTTTGAGAAGATAAACAAAACCGATAAACCATTAGCCAGACTCATCAAGAAAAAGAGGAAGAGGACTCAAATCAATAAACTTAGAAATGAAAAAGAAGAAGTTACAATAAACACCGCAAAAATACCAAGCATCCTAAGAGATTACTATAAGCAACTCTATGCCAATAAAATGAACAACCTGGAAGAAATGGATAAATTCTTAGAAAGGTATAACCTTCCAAGACTGAACCAGGAAGAAATAGAAAATATAAACAGACCAATCACATGTAATGAAGTTGAAACTGTGATTAAAAGTCTTCCAACAAACAGAAGTCCAGGACCAGATGGCTTCACAGGTGAATTCTATCAAACATTTAGAGAAGAGCTAACACCCATCCTTCTCAAACTCTTCCAAAAAATTGCAGAGGAAGGAACACTCCCAAACTCATTCTATGAGGCAACCATCAGCCTGATACCAAAACCAGACAAAGATACTACAAAAAAAGAAAATTACAGACTAATATCACTGATGAATATAGATGCAAAAAATCCTCAACAAAATACTAGTAAACAGAATCCAACAACACATTAAAAGGGTCATACACCATGATCAAGTGGGATTTATCCAAAGGATGCAAGGATTCCTCAATATATGCAAATCAATCAATGTGATACACCATATTAACAAATTGAAGAATAAAAACCATATGATCATCTCAATAGATGCAGAAAAAGCTTTTGACAAAATTCAACACTCATTTATGATAAAAACTCTCTAGAAACTGGGCATAGAGGGAACCTACCTCAACATAATAAAGGCCTTATATGATAAACCCACAGCAAACATCATTCTCAGTGGTGAAAAACTGAAAGCACTTCTTCTAAGATCAGGAATGATGAGACAAGGATGTCCACTCTCCCCACTATTATTCAACATAGTTTTGGAAGTCCTAGCCATGGCAATCAGAGAAGAAAAAGAAATAAAAGGAATACCAATTGGAAAAGAAGAAGTGAAACAGTCACTGTTTGCAGATGACATGATACTATACATAGAGAATCCTAAAGATGCCACCAGAAAACTACTAGAGCTAAACAATGAACTTGGTAAAGTTGCAGGGTACAATATTAATGCACAGAAATCTCTTGCATTCCTATACACTAATGATGAAAAATCTGAAAGAGAAATTAAGGAAACACTCTCATTTACCATTGCAAAAAGAATAAAATACCTAGGAATAAACCTACCTAGGGAGATAAAAGACCTGTATGCAGAAAACTATAAGACGCTTATGAAAGAAATTAAAGATGATACCAACAGATAGAGAGATATACCATGTCCTTGGATTGGAAGAATCCGTATTGTGAAAATGACTGTACTACCCAAAACAATGTACAGATTCAAATTACCAATGGCATTTTTTACAGAACTTGAACAAAAATCTTAAAATTTGAATGGGGACACAAAAGACCCCAAGTATCCAAAGTAGTCTCGGGGGAAAAAAACAGAGCTGGAGGTATCAGACTCCCCGACTTCAGACTATACTACAAACCTACAGTAATCAAGACAATATGGTACTGGCACAAAAACAGAAACATAGATCAGTGGAACAAGATAGAAAGCCCAGAGATAAACCCAGACACCTATGGTCAACTAATCTATGACAAAGGAGGCAAGGATATACAATGGAGAAAAGACAGTCTCTTCAATAAGTGGTGCTGGGAAAACTGGATAGCTACATGTAAAAGAATGAAATTAGAACACTCCCTATCACCATACACAAAAATAAACTCAAAATGGATTACAGACCTAAATGTAAGTCCGGACACTATAAAACTCTTAAAGGAAAACATAGGAAGAACACTCTTTGACATAAATCACAGCAAGATTTTTTTCATCCACTTCCTAGAGTAATGGAAATAAAAACAAAAATAAACAAATGGGACCAAATGAAACTTAAAAGCTTTTGCACAGCAAAGGAAACCATAAACAAGACCAAAAGACAACCCTCAGAATGGGAGAAAATATTTGCAAACAAATCAATGGACAAAGGATTAATCTCCAAAATATATAAACAGCTCATGCAGCTCAATATTAAAAAAACAAACAACCCAATCCAAAAATGGGCACAAGACCTAAATAGACATTTCTCCAAAGAAGACATACAGATGGCCAAGAAGTACATGAAAAGCTGCTCAACATCACTAATTATTAGAGAAATGCAAATCAAAACTACAATGAGGTATCACCTGACACCAGTTAGAATGGGCATCATCAGAAAATCTACAAACAACAAATGCTGGAGAGGGTGTGGAGAAAAGGGAACCCTCTTGCACTGCTGGTGGGAATGTAAATTGATACAGCCACTATAGAGAATAGTATGGAGATTCCTTAAAAAACTAAAAATAGAATTACCATATGACCCAGCAATCCCACTACTGGGCATATACCCAAAGAAAATCATGATTCAAAAAGACACATGCACCCCAATGTTCATTGCAGCACTATTTACAATAGCCAGGTCATGGAAGCAACCTAAGTGCCCATCGACAGATGAATGGATAATGAAGATGTGGTACATATATACAATGGAATATTACTCAGCCATTAAAAGGAACGAAATTGGGTCATTTGTACAGATGTGGATGGATCTAGAGACTGTCATACAGAGTGAAGTAAGTCAGAAAGAGAAAAACAAATATCGTATATTAACGCATGTATGTGGAACCTAGAAAAATGGTACAGATGAACCAGTTTGCAGGGCAGAAATTGAGACACGGATGTAGAGAACAAACGTATGGACCCCAAGGGGTAACGCAGCAGGGGGTGTGGGGGTGGTGGTGGGATGAATTGGGAGATTGGGATTGACATGTATACACTAATGTGTATAAAACTGATGACTAATAAGAACCGCTGTATAAAAAAATAAATAAAATAAAATTCAAAAATTAAAAAAAAATATGGACACTCCAAAAAAATATATATATATATAATCTTTCTTTGTCTGGGGTCAACATGAAATAATTAACTCTATTTAGAAAGCAAACATTTCCAGCTTCTAACCAGGCAGACATTTAAACATCTGTGGGAAAGGAGACAGACTGGAAATATCTGAATTAGAGTACCATCCTTAAATGGAATGGAATCCTCTCTGCCAAGGAGAGGATAAGAAGTGTCTAAAAACCTAGGTCAGAACCCCCTCCTTTCATCAGCACTTTCCTCTGGGCCAAGGCAAGGCTGCTGTGACCCACCTTGATGAAGGAGTACAGAGACTTTCCGTAGAGCCTCTTGAAGTTTGCCCGGATGTCCAACATGTCAATCTCCGCTCGAGAAACCATCACTCTGATAAGGGTGTTGTCATCAGTGCCCAAGCCCTAAGGAAGAAACAAGATCCCTGCATGCAAAGCTGAGCTAGTTTTCAGACAGTGCTCTTTGTTAGTCTATCAAGGTAAACTATGTATCAGTCTCTCGATGACATCCCTTGTACTCTAACCTTAGAGGCCTGTGGAGTCTGGTTCCTTACCACGGAGCTCAAGGGTTTCCCCAACTTATCTTTTCAACACTCAGTGTTCTGACCAGAGGAGATAGCTCTCTGCCCTTCTAGGGACATACCCTGTGTTCTCCAGCCCTCCTGCCTCACATACAGTGATCCACCCACCATGTCATCCTCCCTTCCCAGCTTTACCATCCTTCCTACCATGTAAAACCCTCTGATGTAAAACTTCCTTTAAGGTCCTGCTCAAATATACCAATTTCTTTATATGTCCTTTTCTGATGCTCACCCCCAAACAAATATTTTTTTAAACACCCTTTCCTCTGTGTTCCTATAATATTTGGATCCTCAACTACCGTCTTACATTCTATTTTGTTCTTACTGGTGTTTTGCACATAGCTGCCTTCCTCTCAGAGCTAGAAGTTCTTTGAGACCAGGGATTGCATTTGATCTCTCTTGCCCTCCCATGGCTCTCAGCAAGGGTGCTTGCACGGAGTACAATGCATGGTTAGGAGCTGGGGCTCTGAAGTTGGACTGCCAGTGTTTGCATCCCTGCTCCATTCCTTTCCTCACTGAGGACCCTGGGCAAATTGCCTATCCTCTTTATGCCTCAGTTTTCTCATCTGTAAAATGGAAGATGATAACAGTACCTGCCCCACAGAGCTGTTGTGGGGATAAAATTATACATACAAAGTATTAGGAACAGTGATCACACATTATAAGTACTCAATAAATATTACCTAGCATTATTATTAGCAAGCGCTCAGTGAAGTATTTGAAGAATTGAACTGAATAGCTCGAGCTGATTTTGGCTAATTTGCATGGGGGATATAAGTAAGCATATGAAGGTGGACACAAGGCCCTCAGAGCCATTCAGATGCTAACAGGGAGGCCATTTACCTTCATAGATTTATAAAGCCTTTCAGCAAAATATGCAGATTTGTTCCTCATGCACTTTACTGTCAAGAGATAAAAAGAGAAATGAAAAGATTACAGATAAAATCTGCAAAACAAGAAGAGACAGTTGTTCCCATTGTTTCTACAAGGTGTGAAGTAGTATCTTTTGATTGCTTTGTCGAAAAATTTAGCCAAACGACGTTTTATGAGCATAGGCTATGCTAAAAGCATTTTCACAGATGGAAAGTACCCTCAATTTATTGTCAAGTTCCTAGACAAATAATTAATAAAGGTCATTAAAGCAAAAGGCAGGATAAAATTTCAAAAAGATTATTGCTATCTGTACCATATGAAACAGTTATTAGTTCTAACCATTCACAGACTTGCAAGATGCAGCTAGTATAGGATTAACCTTTCACGTGCTAAGATATAAAGGCACAGAGGATATAAAATAGATAAAGCCACGTGGTACAATAACAATCAGGTTATGTATAATATTTCTCGCTTAAAATTCTGGGTCACACGGGACTTCCCTGGTGGCACAGTGGTTAAGAATCCACCTGCCAATGCAGGAGACACGGATTCAAGCCCTGGTCCAGGAAGATCCCACATGCTGTGGAGCAACTAAGCCTGTGTGCCACAACTACTGAGCCTGTGCTCTACAGCCTGCAAGCCACAACTAGTGAGCCCGCATTCCACAATTACGGAAGCCCACACACCTAGAGCCCATGCTCTGCAACGAGAGAAGCCACCGCAATGAGAAGCCCGCACACAGCAACCAAGAGTAGCCCCTGCTCGACTCAAGTAGAGAAAGCCCGTGCACAGCAACGAAGACCCAGTGCAATCCAAAATAAACCAATTAAAAAAAAAATTTCTGGATCACACGTCATGAATGATTTAAAACAATTTTTTTATCCCTGAAAAAAATTTCTACAACCCATGACCACAAATTGATAATAAGGAGGAAAGTCTATAAATATTTGTTTCTCCACTCCCCACCCCCTACCAGCTTACCTATGGCCAGCAGAGCTTCTTCGAAGCTACCAGATGTTTCAGATTGAATACTCTGTTCAATATCCTTCTGTGATATCCTTTTATATTCATCGAACACTACAAACAATAACAAAATGAAATTATAAATAATAAAAAAAGAATAGAGGAAACTAAACTGTACAGAGAGAATGAGCATCTTTTAACTAGACTATACTATTATTCTTTGGCATATTTCAGAGGAAACTAATTAGCAATGTGGGTGAGAACCAGGATGCATATGGCAAGTGGAATGGAACAGAGGAGAGGAGGAAGGAATATTGTGAATCTTGGAGGACATCAGGCAAGTCATTTCCCTTATGTGGGACCCTGTTTTCACTACATAAAGTGGAGATAACCTCTGGAGAGATTTGCTTTTTTTTCTCCTTGTTTCCTTAATAAGCTTGGCAATCACCTGTATGTTCATCTTCCTTTCAGCACATCAAAACTAGAGCAATTGGGCTTCCCTGGTGGCGCAGTGGTTGAGAGTCCGCCTGCCAATGCAGGGGACGCGGGTTCGTGCCCCGGTCCGGGAAGATCCCACATGCCGCGGAGCGGCTGCGCCTGTGAGCCATGACCGCTGAGCCTGCGCGTCCGGAGCCTGTGCTCCGCGACGGGAGAGGCCACAGCGGTGAGAGGCCCGCGTACCGCAAAAAAAAAACAAAAACAAACAAAAAAAAAACTAGAGCAATTCCTGTTTACAAGAGCCAAGACGTGGAAGCGACCTAAATGTCCATTGACAGGTGAATGGATAAAGAAGATGTGGTGTGTGTACACACACACACACACACACACACACACACACAATGGAATATTACTCAGCCACAAAAAAGAATGAAATAATGCCATTTGCAGCAACATGGATGGACCTAGAGGTTATCATACTAAGTGAAGGTAAGTCAGACAGAGATGACGAAATTTTACATGATTCACTTTATATGTGGAATCTAAAAAATGATAAAAAATGAACTTACACAACAGATACAGACTCAAAGACATAGAAAACAAACTTATAGTTACCAAAGGGGAAAGGTGGGGGAGGGAAAAATTAGGAGTTTGGGATTAGCAGATACAAACTATTATATATAAGATAGATAAACAACAAGGTCCTACTCTATAACACAGGGAACTATATTCAATATCTTGTAATAACCTATAATGGAAAAGAACCTGAAAAAGAATATATATATGTATATACATATACATATAACTGGACCAATTTGCTGTACACCAGAAACAAACACAACATTGTTAATCAGCTATACGTCAATTAAAAAAATAACTAGAGCAATTCAACCTTTTCAAAACTTGGCCACATTTGGTAACAGTTGCTTGCATCTTTTAAATAGACTTTAACATAATTAAAATTTCTCCCCTTTTCTACCAAGTATTTTGAATATTTATGAACATATTTTTCTCTCTTGCTGCCTCCTTCTGGAGCCTTCTTAGAGTGGATATCTGCTGTTTATCTTCTTAACACTGCCTTCTTTGGGATGCTACTCCACCCCCATCAGAGTGATTCTCACAGGGCTGTCAATCCAGGAACACCCCTACCCCCCAACATACATGACAAACTCTAACAAATGAGTGAGCAGTTCATCCAAACCAGGGCCAATCAGTCTTACTCTCCTGGGAATTTTTTAACTGAGCAGATATGATGAGGATAGCCAAAAGCACTGAGTCATCTTTAACTTCAGAGAACATAAGAATCACCTGGGAAACCTGTTAACTCCTTGCGTGTCACTCTCAGAAATCCTAAGTTAGCCAGTCTGAAGTAGGGGTCCAAGAATCAGCATTTTTAATGGAGACGAGATTTCAGGAAACTCTGCCTTAGAAATAAATTCCATGACTCCCCTCTACGAGATCCTCAGAACTGCCTTGATTTCTAGTCTTTCTGGAGCTGTTCAGCTCTCCCTATCAATTCAATGGACCTCTAGTATTTCCCATTTTCCCTCTTGTCCCCTTCTATGATATTTCTCTTTTCCTATGTAATTATTCAGTGCCTATTTCTTGGAATTTAAAAATCTAATTGGACACATTTTCTAAGACTCCAGTGTTCTCCACTGTAAAATGGGGAAAATAATGGCTGCTTCACTGGGATGTTTATAATATGCTTAGCACTGCACCTAGAAGATAATTAACAAAATCTTAGTTATTATGAGTCCTCACTACTATTGTTGGTTGGTAAGAAAATTATGATGTTTTCTTTATTCAAATAATGCTGAAAAGATTTTCTTCCAGTGGCTTACAAGCAAATGTTTCATAACTGCCCAACTATTGACTTATGCCTGGATGCGAAAATTGTTACAAATATATTTGCATTAAATCGGCTTCTGAGGACCTGCAGTTCTTGGAAAATAACACCAGGGAGAGATTTGCCTTACTAGTAATCAGGCAAGGGAAGGCAAAAAAAATAAGGATCTGAGTCAAAAGTTGGTGCATCTGATGACTGCCCATGACATTTATTAACTGGAGTAATCACCTACTGTCACTGTGGAATATCTGAAATAATTGCAACTTCCAAATGTGTTGTAATTTTCCATTTTTTTCACGTTTTCAATTTAGCAAACTCATTCTTCTCAAATTTCCCACAAGTTTTATAAATTGTGAGTGATGATAAGGGCATGATGAGTTTATAAAATTAGGATATAGCATAAAGACCTCAAAAGCTTATATAAAAGATGAAATATTTTATTAAACCTTTATTGCTGTTTACAAGAAGAAAATAAACCTGACAATAAATATTCTACAATCGTATAGTACCTTTTTCCCAAAGAAGTTAAAATCACATTAAAGAGACTAGCATTATCAGAAGCAAACTAGAAACTTTACACATGGAAATAAAAATCTGAAATCATCCACTATTCATCTTATGCAAACACCCCCTAAAAATCACTTGCTATTAGCTTTTTTTTTTTCTTTGGCGTACGCGGGCCTCTCACTGTTGTGGCCTCTCCCTTTGCAGAGCACAGGCTCCGGATGCGCAGGCTCAGCGCCATGGCTCAGGCGCAGCCGCTCCGCGGCATGTGGGATCTTCCCGGACCGGGGCAACGAACCCGTGTCCCCTGCATCGGCAGGCGGACTCCCACCACTGCGCCACCAGGAAGCCCTCTATTAGCTTTTACACTTGGATGTTAAATAGGAATAAATGTCAACCACATTTCTATTTTATTGCTTGCTGATGTACTAAAGGTTTTGTCTTATGTAACTAAATTTAAATGGAAACTGCTTTAAGAAAAAGGCCTGACTATGGAGGTCAGTTTCCTACCAACAGGAATTCCAAACTTCTAGGAATATATCTGCTAATTATTCATAATTAATCTTTCAGCAATTGGCCCTCATGCACATTGTTGCACCCATAAATTTTCCAAGGTAAGACATCTAGACAGTTTCAGTAAAATTAGATCTTTGTACCAAGTAAAGGGAAAAAGGTATCAATTACAGGTGATATAGTTTTCACTATCTTTCAAATAGTTTCTTTAGACAATGAGGCAAGTGCCTTACCATGCAACAGAATGATTTTGATTCCGGGACAGAGAACACTTAGAAATTTCACCTCATCTGTCCCCCATTTCTTTCTCTCTCAGCCTCATACAGGTCCTGAAGCCAAACAAAGTACAAGTTTAAAACACAATTGGAGCAGGTGCCAGGACATATGTAAATATTTCCAGAACTTCAGAGAGCAAGTTAGCTTAGTGTTTATTTTGTTGATGATGGCGGTGGAAGTGTGTTGGCAGTGAGTGGGAATGACTCGGGATTTTTCCTTAGGTAAAATTAATGGGACTCTATATATCTCCCTGAGAGTCAGGGCAAACACCAGCAGCTCCCTACATGCAGACTACATGTTTTCTGTCTTAAGACCCGAAAGGAATGCCCTAGACTTGGGCTGTCCTATACAGTAGCCCTAGCCTACATGTGGCTATTTGAATTTTAATTAATTAACTAAAATTTAAAATTCAACTCCCCAGTCATAATGGCCACATTCCAAGTGCTCAGTGGCTACTTGTGGCTAGTGGCTATACCCATACTAGACAGTGCAGATGTAGAACATTTTCAACATCACAGAAAAGTCTATTGACACACCACTCTCTGGAATGATCTGTGATTTGGCTTGAGACTACAGAAGGTCTCACAGTAGAACCAGGACCGCCATTAGTAATTGCTTATATTCCAACCTGGTAGAAATTAGAAATTGATTCTGGTTACTTTAACTATATTATTACTTTTTTTTTTTTTTTTGGTTGTGCTGTGAAGCTTGTGGGGTCTTAGTTCCCCGACAAGGATTAAACCCACTCCCTAAGCAGTGAAAGCGTGGAGTCCTAACCACTGGACCGCCAGGAGTTCCCTTTACTATACGGTATTATCGATAATCAAAACTACTGTTCATAACACCTCACACCCGTTACAATGGCTGCTATTTAAACAAACAAACAGAAAATAACAAGTGTTAATGAGTATGTGGAGAATTGGAACCCTTGTGCTATGTTGGTGAGAATGTAAAATGATGCAGCTACTATAGAAGACAGCATGGCTTTTCCTCAAAAAAAGTAAAATGAAATTACCATATGATCTGGCCAATACTACTTCTTGGTAATATCTCCAAAAAACTTGAAGTAGGATTTTAAAGAGTTTTTGTATACCCATATCCCAAGTCAGTCATTATTCACAATAGCCAAAAGGTGGAAGCAACCCAATGTCCATTGACCATGAATGGTTAATAAAACGTATATACACACACAATAGATACAAGCAGTCTCAAAAAGGAAGGAAATCTGACACATGCTACGCAGAGATGAGCTTGAGGACATTATGCTAAGTGAAATAAATCAGTCACAAGAGACAAATACTGCATATTCTACTTATATGAGGTCCCTAGATGCATCAAAATCAT